>NW_003303502.1:0-5605 GCF_000142945.1 Phytophthora infestans T30-4 | reverse complement strand
ACGGAGCTTGGATTCTAGTTCCGTTTGCGCTCGCTTGGCATCTGCCCACTCGGTAGCCGCCTTGTCACGCTGAAGTTCGGTGTCCGCCAACTTGGCCTGGATCTCGTCGCGGACTTGAGTCATGAGTACGAATTGTTCAAGCGCGTAATCTAGCTCAGCAGATGCTTTCTCGAGCGACTCGTTGGTATCTTTCAATTCCTCGAAAAGACGAGCCAGAGCCCCATCCGGCGACGAGGGAGGTGGATTCGGCGCGGGGGACCCTCCACGCGACGACCCTAATGCGGATCCGTCATGGGCGGATCCCACATAATCGTTGGTCACCACCTCTTCTTGAGTCAGGCGCAACTCGTCGCGGAGCCGATCCAAGCTCTCGTCAGCAGCCGCGCTAGCAGCTTGGGACTCTTCCAGATCCCGTTCGATGTTGTGGATTCGGGATTGGAGCTGGTAGATCTCGGATCCGGCGAGCGCCATCTCCCCAAGGAGATGGTCGTTGTCGTCTCTCATGCCACCCCGCTGACGGGAGGCGCGATCCAGCCGTCCAGTCAAGTCACGGATCTCGACTGCTTGATCGGCCAACATTAGTCGCAGATCCTGCAAGCGAGAGGCCGCACGGTGCTCCCACCCTTGCATCTTCATAGCCTGGTCATGGACCTGGGCTCGCAAAGTTTGGAGTTGGGTGGCGTGTGAAGAGGTGGATAAGGACTGATAGGCCCTGCTGAGCCGCTGCCTCTGCGCGTTGAGCTTGGTCCCGAGCATCTTGGGCCGTCTGGAGCTCCGCCGTCAGGGTTCGCACCCGATCGGAAAGGGCTTGGGCTAAAGCCCGCAGATTGGTGGGTGACATAGAGGAAGGGCTGACCGGGGGAGTGGTGGATGGGGCCTTGCCCGGCGATTTGCTGGTACGCTTGGTGGGGGACATGTGTCACGTAGAGGAGGAAGCGGTTGTGGATGCCGGTAGTGCACGTCGTGAACGCTGTTGTGCAGCGCCAATCACGTACAGGAGGCGGTTGTGGTGAAGTGCTTTCTCAGAAATAAGAGAATGGACCTAACGCGGGGTCACTATCCCGAATCAGTGACAATTTCAAGTGATTAGAGAGGATTCGGATCGCCCGGCGCGGATTCAAGTTGCCTGAGGTGGATTAGCCATGACGAGCAGCACCCCGTATGAGACGACGATGGATCTGGTATGAGTGATGTACGGGAAGGCAAGATCCACCAAGACCTATCTCGGATCCACCCTTACCTGGATTCACTTAGGTGGATATGGGATACGCTATATGCGGGTGGATCGAGTGTGGATCCGATGAAGGAATGATGGTAGGTGTCATCTGAAGGTGGATCTAGTATCCACGACTAACGAGAAGTCGAGATCCACCGCGAGGTGTCCCGGATTCCATTTCCGAGTTCAGATCCCAGAAGGTGAGGATTCCGCATAGAGGGACCTCGATCCAGGATACAGGGATGGTGGATGCAGTGGACCTCGAACTTTCGTGGGACAATGGAGATCACAGACGGTTTCAAGATGATGTTGGATGATTGGAGAGCTCAGATCCATGACGAGTGTACCCTTACAGTGAAGTGGATCCAAGCGACCTGGATTCGGATGTGTGTACCCATAATACGGTGACCATATTGATTACGCCATGGATCCGGTGGATCTGAAGATAATACAGCTGGGATGATGGGCCAAGGAAAGAAAGAACATGCAGCCGAGCCTGGCAAGGGATTTAACAGGTAAACAACATAGAAGGTAGAAATCCAGGCAGGTATAGGCTTAAGTATCAATACAGACTTCAATTTGCACAATAACACGCAAGTGCCTTCCTGCCCTCAAGAACCGGAACTACATTGGCCGTACGAGCTCCGAGAAGGTTGGGAATTGCGAATCTAGTGTTGGTAGTGATAACTGGATAATACATTGGCCAGATCCTACAACCCAGTGAGTTTTCCTTTACACGTGCAGATCCGACAGGTTAACCGGATTGACTACTTGGCCGGGTATACCTAAGAAGATCTCAACTCTCAAGATCCCGTCACAGGAGGCGGCAAGTACGACGCAAAGTAGAACACAAAGGCAAGGGAACTCACCCGCAAGGCAACCCTACGGCCAGATCCACGATCTAGGCCCTGGATCCATCAAGCTCGAGTATTCGCTTAGGGTCCGGAAACAACTACGGACGCAGAGTGAAGATTTTCCACTGCTGCTCCACCCCATCCCCACGTCTCGCCAAGACACTCAAGCTTCACCACTTGAACGCTTCGGAAGTTACCGAGAGAGCAAGATCCCGCCCTACCGACGGGTACACAAGGTGAGGAAAGTTCAGCAGAACACGGATCATCGGGGGACCCCCTCCGTTAGTCGGTGTCTGGGCGCAGTTGGTAAGTTGGATCTGGCAATCTCGCAGATTTTGCTGATCCCAGTTACACCACCATTTGTGCGCGTGCCCGGATCTTTTGGTGACTCGGGATTTCACCGTGAGTCCCAAGAAGATGCTCACGTGAAGATTTGAGTCCAGGGGAAGAGGCGTCGTCGGAGGTCGGATCGACGAAGACGCTGCTGAATGAACCAAGATCCGCGGATCGATGGAGTTTTTGGGAGGGAACTCTGTCGACGGAAGAGAGGTGGATCCGGATCCGGATCTAGAAGCGAAACCTCTCTATCCTCCCCAGGTCCCCTCGGGGACCCCTGCGGATCTTGACGCAAGTCAAGATCCGCTAACAAAAACAAGGAAAAGTGAAGGCGAAACGTAATGCATTAGCAGATTCAACTGTTAAGCCAACACTGTACCTAAACCCAACCCCGCTAGTCGAAGAAACGAGAAAGAAGACGAAAACGAGTAAGACTACGCGGAAGTAGATGCAAGCTCCAGAGTCGGAAGAAGACCAAGCTGGATCCAGGTCAAGCTGGTCAGACAAGGATCTCGAGGTTGTGTATCGCCACCAAGCTTTACGCGACTTCCTGCATCAAGATCCTGTCATGCAGATCCTGAGTCCACGACAGATCGAAGATCCAAGGGAACCGGTGAGAGCACCAACGAAAAAGGCGAACAAGTTGGTGGCAGTCAAGGATCTATTACGTTTGCTTACGGAGTCAGGCATCGTAGCTGGTGTGTTCGACGCAGAGGATATCTTCGAGGTAGACCTGGATCTCATAGTATCCGCGACGCGGGACCTCTTTGCCAGAGTTAAGTCCATCACCGGAGAAAGGTCGCGCACTAGGGATCCAGTGTCGTCGCCGAGGGTCAGCCAAGCTGCGTCCTCGAACTACGAATCCGCCGCTGAGGATGAGTCAGACACGTCGTCCGAACCACGACGCATGACTTTAGGACCCTCCGGGGCATCCATGCTGGAAGCGCGGGCGAGGAGCCGAGGACAGGAAGTCCCTGTGAACGCGAAGGCTCGGGATCCAGTAGGCCCTACGCGTGATCTGACACAATCCAGCCACGATCGAGCCAGATCCGGCAAGAAGCCAGTGGGATTATCGTCAGATCGGGCTCAAGGTAATCGTCTCACGGATCCGGTCTCGCCAGTGAACCAGACGGCCACAGGCTATTCCGACCCTTCCTCGGGCACCCTGCAGCGACACTTCGAAGCTGCGATGAGTCGTTTCCTGGCCGAATAGGGTATGAGAGCGCCCGTGCCACAAGTGCAAGTGCTCCACGAACATGGAGCACGAGACGTGGAGATGGAGTCCGTGGAGGGAGACAACTCCCATGATGAGTTCGACCCAGATGATCTGGATGGCCCATCCACTTCGTCAGCAGTGGTAGCAACAGCCACAGCCGGGGCAGGTGGATCGTCCATGATCCAGAGGGTACGGATCTCAGCCATATCGGAATCTCGCAGATTTTGCAGATCCCGCTACGTCACAGTAGAGATTGGATCCAAGACCGGGGGTGATACCCAGAGTCGGCCCCTAGATAACGCAGGGTCGGTGGATGAAGGATCGCAGAAGGCTGAAGCCGAACCGCCAGATCCTGCTGACCCCAGAGTGGATCCTAACGTTTCATGGGGCAAAGTGCCTGGATCCTTGTCGAGAGTGGCAACACTAGTCAAATCAGAACCGTCGGGCTTAAACTCGTTAGAGGACCGACTAGATCCAACTGGTGGTTTCCCGGATACCAGGGTACCTGATCCCCCGAAGACAGAAGGACTGCCAGGTAAAAGAGGTTCGTGGTGTTTGGATCCAATGGTGGATCCGACGAAGACGGAAGATGAGCAAGTCTGCTACCATGAAGGCGGGGATCTACACGCCGAGGGTCTCGGGGATGGCCTGGCGGTAATCCCGGAGGTACCACTGACCACAGAGGAGGTCACGATTGACGATATCCAAGTGGAACCAGGGGCAAACGAGCCCGCGGAAGTGGATCGGTTACGTCAGAAAATCTGGGAAAGCCGACATCTGCTGATTGGTAAAGGTAATGCATTACCGCCCGCCGCCCGCGGTGGAACGGGGTTACATGGTGTGGAACACACAGGGGTACGAAGTACCCGGAGAGTTAACAAACTCTCAGTACATAAGTTGGAGAGTTAACAAGGTCTCTCTGTACGTTGGCCGAAAGCCACACGTTATGCATTTGATTAGGTTTAACTATGCTAGATAGTTAAAGAGATACATTTACCCCTAGGCGGCTTGGCCGCAATAATAGTAAATAAAACACTTCTGGTTTTGAAGCATAAAAGTTAAGGTGTTAACTTTGAGCCCTGGTCTTGGGCTGTAAGTGTCCTTTGGATAAGGAACTTAGTATTAGTGACTCTTTGAGTCGAACGTCTTCCTCTGACGCTAAAGCTACGGCAGCCCCGCTGCACTTGGTAGCACTTGTAGTCAATCCCGCTCCTGAGTCGGTTGACTATATCCTCTGCGAGGATGGAACACCCCGTGTTCGCGAATTTGCCCCCGGCGCAGCAGAGCGCGCTTACTAAGCTTATGTCCTTGCTTGGCCCGGAGGGCGTGACTCATCTTGCATCGCAAGGTCCAGGGGCGGTCACCGCCAGGCTGGAATCGTTCTCCCGCTACGAGAACGCGCTTTTGGAGCACGTCCAAGAGAAGATGAGCGCTGCAACGGTGGCGGCGGCGATGACGCGTGAAGAGGCTATGAGACTGAAACCGCTCATGGTGAGCGTAAAAATCTTCGAGGGGAAGGATGGACAGAATCTCCTTCTCTGGACCCGTGAGGTCGAGATAGCCATGGGATCGGCTCTGCTCCAGTCTGAGCATCAGCGCGTTGCGCTGGCTATCTCTAGGCTTGGAGCTCGCGCTCACGAATGGGCACTAACGTGCGGCACGTCTGTTGACGCTACATTTCTCACTTCGGATCAGCTGAAGCAACTGCTTTCGCGCGTGTTCGCGCCGTCTAATCAGGCGTATCTGTATCCGGTCGAAGTTTCTTTGCTACCTGCTCAGGGTAAGAACGATTTATTGAATCTATGTTCTAAGAGTTGAGAACTCTTAATCGTCTGTATGGTCGGTCGTGTCTCTCTTCCTGGAACTGGGTCAGCGTTGACCGTTGCTCATGGAGGGAACTTGGTGTGAGCGCAGCTTCGAACGGTAAGTGTTCCGTGTACACCCTTAACTCTTTCGAAGAGGCCGGGGGAATGTGGGCATTGA
>NW_003303501.1:92066-94708 GCF_000142945.1 Phytophthora infestans T30-4 | reverse complement strand
CCCACAGCCGGGGCAGGTGGATCGTCCATGATCCAGAGGTGTACGGATCTCAGCTATATCGGACTTGAAGGAGTTCACGGGCAAGGATCAAGATGAGGACCGAGCGAGAACATGGATCAGCAAAGTCAAGTCGGCCCTCATGAGAGATCAAGCGTCGGATGCTGAGAAGTGTCTGACCTTTGCGGATCTGCTAGCGGGGCCAGCCAGGAACTGGTATCGGCAGCTGGGCAGATCAACCAGGAACAAGTGGCCAGATTTGCTGCGCAGTTTCCAGACCCAGTACTGTGGATTAGGAGTGTCGGTGGCACGACAATACTACCATGCTCGCCGCAGATCGGATGAATCCCCGTTGGAATACCTACATCGACTAAATGTGGCCGGTCTACGGGCCAAGTTGAAGATCAAGGATGGGGGATCCAAGGTACTGCGGGAACACGTGGATCATTTCATCGAGACGTTGGGAGATGTGGATCTGGCCGACAGGCTGACCCTGCTACGACTTCCCGACGCAGACGAACTTGAAGAAGTACTGCGGGCGGTGGATCGCGCGAAACACCGCCAGAAGAAGGCGGCGGTCGGGTCCGGCAAGTATCGCCAAAAGGCTCCGACGCCTACGGCCCCAGCTCGACGTGTCCACCAAGTCACGGCGCCCGACTCAGGAACTGAGTCAGGATCCGACGGCTCGGACTCCGACCCTGAAGATTACCGTCGAGTCTGTCTCACTGCGTCCAACGATCGAACGGCGAAGACAGGAGACAACTCTCGACCGGGGGATACCGTACCCGGGGACCGTGGGATGTACAGATCCCGAGATCTCATGGACGGGGCAGCACAAGTCAGGTGTTCGCAGTGCGGATCCCGGAAGCACACTGAATCTGGATGCTGGAAACATCTGGTCTGTGAGAAGTGTGGCAAGAAAGGTCATCCCGGGGATCATTGCTTCTACGTGTGTCGCGGGTGTGGCGAGATTCACGACGTCGGCAAGTGCCCGATGGAAGAATTCTACAACCAGATCCGCCAATGGTTTGATCCAGCCAAGCACCGAGGGATGTTGCCGGAAGTGGCAGAGAAGATGTTAAACTAGGACGCTCGCCGGGTTTGAATCCGGTACGAGCCGAGCGTTCTAGCTACTGCATTTATGCATTTGTGAACAAGACATCGCTAGATCCAGGTAGCAGGACCCTAGATCCAGTCGATAATACACGTGATCTACATGAAGTGTCAGCTGCCAAGATCTCTAGTTTGCGCCAAGTGAATGAGTTTTCCAGATCCGAAGTCTCTTCAACCCTGTATCTACAAAGGGGAGAGGCACGTGGTTATTGGGAGAAGCGCCAACATGGTCGATGGTTTGAGCCTACCAAGGGTGAGGTCACTGCAGATCCACCTAAGGTCTGTCAGGTCACTGGATCCCGTGGATCTAATGATGTTGGATCCATGGATCTGCTAACCGGGGAGTCCCGTGGATACTAGAAGTACCATGCCCCAGGAAAGTGGTTCAGACAAGCCAAGGTAGGGGGCAAGATCAACAATGAAAAAGCAATCCTACTTCTAGATAGTGGTGCCGAGGTGTCTATACTAGATACCGCCTTTGCTCGTAAGGTTGGGTGCCAAGTGGATGGGAGTCGGATCCAAGACTGAGGTTGGGATTGGTGAAGACGTGTACCGTACGAATGGGAGAACGCGGATCAAGATCACGCTGGCAGGTTGTTTGGTGTATTGGTTTGACATTTGGGTTGAAGATCTCGCTGGTCAAGACGCCATCCTCGGGATGGATTTTATGGTACCGGCCGGAGTGAGGTTGGATCTAGCGGATGGGACACTTTGTTTCCCTGACGAGATGCGGATCCAGCTCAGCGGACGGCGACCGTTGTATGGGGCGAAGATGAGGATCATAAGGGCGGATAAGACAACCTGGATCGAGCCCGGGGAAACCTGGGAACTGCCAGATCGGTTAAGGTGGGTGGAACATGAGAAACTGTGGGTCACTCGGGGCGATAAATGGGTGCCGACCGTAATCCAGGGACCAGGTCGATCACAATACCTCCAGGTCACGAACGTCAGCGACAAGAGACTATTACTGGACCATTATGAGGAGATCGGACGATGGTTGGCGAAGGGCGGTATCCCTAGGCGACCTGGATATGTGTCAGTGGGATCCCGCCGCTACAAAGAATGGCAGAATCTGGTGTACGAGGCGACTACCGAGATCGATCTCTCGGAGAGGTGGAGCTCCCGGCGGAGCCAACTGGCCCCTTGGTGGATCGGCCTTCATATCCAACTCCGCGAAAGATCCTGCAGAGAGATCGACGGGTTGAGATCCAAGCAATGGAGGTTGGATCTACGACGGGGGATGATCCCCAGAGTCGGCCCTTAGATAACGCAGGGTCGGTGGATGAAGGATTGCAGAGGGCTAAAGCCGAACAGCCGGATCCCGCTGATCCACAAGTGGATCCAAGCTTTCCATTGGATAAAGTGCCTGGATCCCTATCGAGAGTGGCAACACTAGTCAAACCAGAACCGTCGGGTTTAAACTCGTTAGAGGACCGACTAGATCCAACTGGTGGTTTCCCTGATACCAGGGTACCTGATCCCCCGAAGACAGAAGGACTGCCAGGCGAAAGAGGGTCGCGGTGTTTGGATCC
>NW_003303501.1:73298-77073 GCF_000142945.1 Phytophthora infestans T30-4 | reverse complement strand
CGATTGATAGGGACCACTCGGGTCCGTTGCCCTCTCTGAGTACCGTGTCCGGGAGTGGTGCAAGCCAGGATTGTTATTGTACCGTCCGTGACCAAGTGGACAGGGAGAGCAGCCTCAAAAGTGGGTCTCGCCCCGGCGCATTTTGGAAGGGGCTTTCAGTACGTACTTGGGTGACGTCTGATGTCCCATGGATCATCTTACGTCTTCAACCGGTAAGTCTGTTATGTTGTATGTGCAAGTTCAGAATGCCCTAATCGTGTATGGTACATGGTACAGATACTCGTTGCAACTATGCATCAAATACAAGAAGTACTACAAAGGGTCTGTTCCCTAGGCCTCGTTGATTTAGCGATTATCAACTCCTACATCGTCTTCAATGCTGCTCGAGCAGCTTCCAATCTCCCCAAAACTAGCCATGTCAAGTTTTTGAAACAGCTTCACCTCGAGCTTTGCCAGCTTAGAGATGAAGACTGGGAAGGACTTATTGCCGACGAGATCTTTCAAGCAAAGGATTCAAAGGATACTAATGCTGTTAGAATTCACCGTGGGAGCCACAAGCCGCTACTTAACGACGAGTGGAGGCCAGGCAACAACAATCAAGGGCGGAAGCGACGGACAAGGGCCTGCAAGGTTTGCTCATTGCTAAAAGGCACTGAGACCGGTCGTGGCGGTGATTCGTCGACTTACTGTAGCTCGTGCAGGCTACAAACGGCGTCCAAGAAACCTATGGCCTGGCGAGGCTTCTTGTGCGAGAAGAAACGCCACACCCTGAAGGGTAAGCTGCTCTCCTGCTTCGACATCTGGCACAAGTCGTGGCGCAATGGGGCCCTGGCACCTGCTCCGCAGCGCGGGGTCAAACGGACGATTCGTGCACGGGCTCCTGCGCAACATCCGGCCCTAGGCAGTGCCAGCGATGAGGATTCCAGTAACGAGTCTATTGTAAGCAACTCCTGCCAGCAGAAGCGCGCCCGTCGCTCAACCAACGCAGCGGCGACGGATTGAAAATCAATTGCGTCTGTCGTTTTCATTTGATTTTTGTATTACTAATATCACATAATTCTGGTCCGCTGCACATGTTTTGTGATAGCGTTGTTATGCACTTTCCGGGCACGTGTCTGCTCTGCAATTGAACGACTCTGTCACAATTATGTACTCACTTTGCTGCTCATCATACAGTTTATTAGTGCAAACATGTATACTTTCAGGCGTCAGTTTGGACCATACACCATAGTGAAAGATGTCTTTCACGATGTTTAGGTTTAGCATGATTCTATCACATATACACGTTACCAAACTATATATTGTTTTGCATACTAGCCCTTACCCGCAGATACACGTTAGAGCGCCTAGGGTTTCGGCAGCAAGGGGGTACGGTACTACCTCGGGCTCAAGGGGTTAAAACCACGGCTTTAAAGTCTGTTTCCAAATAGGCTCGTAAGATTGACGACACTCCCGAGAACGCAGTTTCTTCCTCGCCAACCGACAGACGTTCCTCAAAGCTTGTAGACGGCAGGTCCTCGACGTCCAATGGACCTGTTCCGTCTTCAGCATCGTCTTCCTCGACACTATCAGGCTTCTCGTCAGCGTTGTTTGACTCCAGCGTCCTTGAAAACGCTTCAAACGGTTAAACGTTTACCGTGACAACCTTGTTCGGGTGTGTCGGAATCGCGATTCAGGAGACTTTCTCCCCGACTTGGCCAACAACACGGTAGGGACCGTGCCAGGAGAACGCCAGCTTTTTCGTTCTGCGTTCCCCAACTCGGGATCTAAAGTACTAGTACACCTAGACTGCGTCTCCTTCAGCATAGGTCACTTTCACTTGGTTGTCCAACCGCTATTTGTGTCTATCCTGAGCCTTGAGTAGTTTTCGCTCCACTAGACGACGAGAGTCGCGCAACGAGCGATACAATTTCCTTTGGTACGTTGCCACTTCGTTCCTCTTCCAGTCCTTTCCAGTATTCAGGAACGCCAAGTCAATAGGTAGCACAGGATCACGTCCGTACAGACTAAAGAACGGGGTATCACCAAGGCCTTCGTGACGCGCCGTCCTATACACGAATAGGAACCTTGGTAGATACACGTCCCAATCCGTCTGTGTCTCGCTCACAAACATCCGCAGCATACCCATCAGCGTTCTGTTGAAACGTTCCACAAGACCTTGTGTATGTGGATGGTACGCCGCACCGAACAACTTCTTAATCCCCAACGTCTGATACAGAGACGGGGCCATATTGGACGTAAAGTTGGATCCGCGGTCACATAGTAGACGTTCCGGTACTCCATGTCTACAGATGACGCCCTCTATTATGGCGTCCACAAATAAAATCGTGTCCGACGAAGCGACAGCAAAAGCCTCGACCCATCTCGTGAAATAGCCCACAAACACTAGAATGTATTTGTTTCCACGCGGAGCAACAACCAATGGTCCAATAGCGTCTACTACGAGTAGCGAGAACGGGCCAGACAAATCCTGAACTGGCATTCGTTGCATCAGTCCAGCTCTACAGAGTCTATGTACCTTTCCACCACTACAGATAGAGCATTCACGCACGTACTCGATCACGTCCTCCCTCCACCCATGCCAGAGCGCGTGCCGTCTTACCTTGTCTGTCGTCTTTGTTCTCCCCACATGTGCAGAGAAAATAACGGCGTGACAATAATGCAGGATCGTCTCGATGAACGGTAATGGGGTAGTTGGTAGTACCAACTTGGTACGCACACCGTTCGGGCCGGACCGGCACGTGCTCATAGATGAACTAAACGTGTGTGGTGCTGGAATTCCCACGTGAACTCTAGCTACAAATGTAGTTAGGACGTTCCCACAACAATACGTCTACTAGGATAGTAAACGATCGTTCGGGCGGACCTGAAGACCCCAGTTCTGCCCTTGCACCGGGACAAACTGGACCTTGTAAACTACTTATATAGGCCAACCAGTAAAAATAAGAACACGCTACTAGCACGAGCAAAGCTAGCAGGTGTTATGAATCCTCGTGGTCCCAACAGCGGAAGGGTACCAGGCACGGGTAAGCCTTTTACGAGATCACCGAGTGTTCAACACTCGGTTGGAAGAATAAAAGGGATGCAATACAAGCACTCCCACTCGTGCAAATAGGCAACAATAAGCCGTCACGTAAAACCTCCCGATAGTAATCGGCCAAACACAAAGTCTCTTAGGCTTGGCGGATGGAACCCTCGCTACAGAGGTTCGAGTTCACCGACAGGCATAATACACTCAAACAAGCTTGAGCTGGACGCTTACCTAGAAGCCGGACGTCGCTCTGTGTGCTTGAGTGGAAATTCTGTTCTGTATTTATGTTTACCCTCTCGGGTCTATTCCTAATAAGAAGTCCTAATCAAGTATACAAATATCAAGTGAACAATGTTCCGTTATGGATCTTCTAGCACGCCAAGCGTCGTCTGCACCGTCGCATGAGTATCTTTAAACCCTCGCGCCCTGTCCCAGACGGTGAACGTGCCTTCCTAGGGTCGCTGAGTCTTCCGCGAACTCATCCAACCGCCACCGAGGGTTCGTACCGTAGATGGTCAGTTCTTGGCCGCTGAATGCGAATCCGGCCAGTCCATTATTAATTATAAGGACAGCCTATATTCAGTGACATATGGACCGTATCCAATATCCGTTGAGAGTTCGGTAGTGACGCCGTCGAGTCTCTTGCACCTTGGAGTCACCGTACATCACATGACCGAGGGTTCGTCGCTTAAACATCTTGGGCGGTGTCGCGTCTTTATCGACGGGCGATTATCCGCAACTATG
>NW_003303501.1:50316-57124 GCF_000142945.1 Phytophthora infestans T30-4 | reverse complement strand
ACCACGAACGCAATCGTGCACCGCATCAATGAAGCGGTGACCGATCGATTAACTGGACAGGCGCGGGAATACATGTCTTCCGACTCTGTACAAGACGACGGTGACGGCAATTTCTTCGAGCAGGAGGTACTCCACTCGATGAATATCAGTGGAATGCCTCCCCACAAATTGACCCTCAAGGTAGGAATGCATATCATGATGATGCGGAACCTGAATCCAGATCTAGGGCTGTGCAACGGAACACGGCTTCGAATTGTGGCCCTCAAGCCACATGTCATCCACGCCACAATTATGACCGGTGAGCGACAAGGGCAACATGTGTTGATTCCCCGCATTGTTTTCATCAGTGACGGAGACATTCGGAGCTTTCCGTTTCATTTGAGACGCAAGCAGTTTCCTGTCCAACCGGCCTTTGCGATGACGATTAACAAGGCGCAAGGACAAACGGTGCAGTACTTGGGGCTGTATCTTGCTACGCCTTGCTTCTCCCACGGGCAGCTGTACGTTGCGATGTCGCGAGTTACTTCAAGATCAAGATTCAAGGCGCTGGTCGAGTACCCAAAGCTGGAGGAGGAGGATGGGGTCTACGCCCAGAACATTGTCTACAGGCAGATCTTTGGTTCGGAGTAGGATGGGGTCTACGCCCAGAACATTGTCTACAGGCAGATCTTTGGTTCGGAGTAGGAATGTTCAATTTCATATGCATTTAGTACATAACGTTTACATAAAACATGTTTACGCCGGAGCGCAGCGAAGGCGTGAGCCAATTTCCCCTGGGACTACAGCCTGCCACCTCCGCCGCGTAGCGGCGGGCGAACGGCTAGTCTTACCTCTCTAGTGGAGTGTGTTGTCCGTCTGTAACGTCCGTAAAGGGCTAGGGTTAATAATCCTCACGCTAAAACGCGCGTTCTACTGGCTGCCGAGCGCAGCGAAGGCGGCCTCGATTGCTAAAATCGCAATATGTGGTGTACACATTGTATGTGGGCTACATATCGTACTTAAATGCAAACGTTCAATTTTTATTTTGCCCCCATTTTCGAAACGGAAGCCGCGGAACGCCACGTTACTCAAGGTGGGCTGCGTGTATGCATGTTAGTTAGCATTAGTAGCTAGCAAGACACACATACACAGATAGTCCGAGGTTCCTGGGGCTGCTTAGGGGGTAGCTTATAACTTGCGGGATTTTATCCTGCAAGTAGGTAGCCGTGCTATGGGGATTTAGCTCCAGAGCCCTTTGGGTTCTTGGGGCTTTATCCCACCGCCCACTCTGCGCGAGAGCACATTTGGCACCTGGTCCATTGACCGCAAACCCGACAGCGAACCAGTTGAGCCGGTCGTTAATGGTTATTGATGGGCACGCACATTGCGTGCGTGCAGTTGGTTAGGAGGGGTACCGTAACCGGCCTCTTTTAACCGACAGATGGGATGGGGGCTGTAATAGCCTATCAATAACCAGCCTTTGCAATTAACGGCCGCCTTTTGGCAAAAGGATATCGCACCTCAAGCTTCAGTACTATCCGGGGGCCCAACCCTGAAGATTCGACTGCACAATTTGCAAACTAAAACCGCTCCGGGCCTCACGGCCCGTGACTGTGGGATAAGTGATCGGAGATAACCTTGATGGGGGCAAGCAATCCCGGGTAGTACGCATATCCCCACACACTACTCTATGAAAACCTACTGCTACGTGCGGTGTTCTTAGACATTGTCTAACGCGTCACGTTTTCGTGTTCGCAGAGCTATGGTTCGGAGTAAGCGAAAGAGGACGCGCGAGGAGCTCGAGGAGGCCCTGCGCGAGAACGAACGCATTAACGCGACACCTACGCAAGAGGAGAAGGAAGCACGGAAACGACGTTTGAACAAGCGCAGGAGGAAGCGCTGCGACTTAAACAAAGCGCTTCAAGCCCTCAGTGTGAACCAAGAAGTTTCGGAGACGATGGAAGTGACGGAAGGTCAAACGATAGCTTTGGAAGAGCAGGAGGAGAAGACGGAAAAATCCAATCCAGCGGTATATCAGCGCCGGTTCGCGGCTCAAATGGAGGCGGCGTATCAAGACGGAGCCACTGGGGTAGCTTTATTTACGGTCCCTGTCACACCACAAGCTACAGTTCAAGAAGCGGTTCCGGTGTCGGCAGCGCAACGAGCTCGCGAAAGACGAGCTAACAGGACATTGTCTCAGGCAGATCGTGACCGGACACGCGACGCACAAAGAGCTCGCACGAGACGAGCGAATATGTCACTCTCTCAACGTAATATCGCCCGATAGAAGGGTGCAGAGCGCCAACGTGTCCGTCGAGCTCGGCTACGCGAGGAACAGCTTCAGGAACTACGGGAGCAGGACCGAGCTTACCATGAAGAAAGACGTGCGGAGTTGCCTTCACAGGATCGTGAAGTGGAACGTGAGCTAAATCGCCAGCAGCATACGGATCGACGAGCGCGACAGACAGCGGAAGAGCACCAGCAAGAGCTCGAGCGGGTGCGCACTCGACGCCAATGCGTCCGTCATGGCCACGCTCTTATTTCCCTCGCAGACTTCGACGCGTCCATGATAACGGGTGACCACGTGGTTAGCGGGCGACACAAGCTCCCGGCTACAACCGTTTGTCCGGTCTGAAATGCTTGGAAGTGGCCAGGCGAGTCTGCGATATCATGCTGTCTGGCAGGCAGGGTAAAGCTGCCTCCACTGCACCCCGCGCCACCAAAACTTCTTCAGCTGTACGGAGATCCCGAGTTCCGCCGTCAAATTCGTGCCTACAATCAAGCCTTCGCGTTTACGTCGATTGGTGCTTCGTGCTCAAACCGATCGTTTCAAAATGTGCGTCAAGACGAGAGCGTTGCGGGTACACACGGGGTGTACACATATCGCATTCAAGGGGCTATGGGGCACTACCTAGGATCTCTCCTCCCCCACATAGACCGTCGGACAGGCGCGCGAGTAGCACCCAAGTTTGCGCAGATCTACATTGTGGATCCAGACATGCAACGCCGCGCGGAGCGACGTCTTGGTATATTCGCGGATCTGGATCGTGTTGCACTACTAGACATCGAGAAAATGATGGCAGAGCACAACCCATTAGCGCAACGGTTCTTCCACTTTGGGCAGCAAGTGCGTCAACACAACACGGAGACTCCAGTAGATTGGTCTCCGTCTGCATGATAACTCCCTCGCGACGAGGACGCATAACGCCCCACTGTGTCTGAAGTGGCTGCGACTCTCATTGAGGATGGCAACCTGGCTCAGCCTCGGGATCTACTGCTCTTTACACGCGATCAAAGGCTGCTACGTTTGTATGAGACTCACGCCGATTACGATCCCACTCCAATACCCGCTTCTCCTTCCATATGAAGAGAAGGGCTGGACCTACACAGACGAGTTCGCGAATGGTGCTGAGTATCGAAACAAGAAGGCGATGTCGCTTCGTGAACACGTCGCGTTCCGCCTTCATCAGAAAGTGGATGACCAGTCCGCTCTCCACCAAGGCGGGCGTCTATTTCAACAGTGGTGTGTAGATCAGCGTGCAAAATGTGAGCAAGAACAGCTTTGCTGGGTGGCCGACAATCAGAAAACACTTCGCGCCGATCAATACAGGGGTGTTCAAGACGCTTTGCTCAACGAAGATACTTTGGCTCTGGCGGAAGGAGAAGTGCTGCTGTCGGAATACGACCGGGTCCAGAACAGATTGGTGCACCCGGACCAGGACGGAGGCAACAGAGGACGACCTACCCACTTTCTTAATCAGGTTGGCAAGCGTATCATACTACCGGCTTCACACCTGGGTAGCCCGCGGTCCATGTACAAGTCGTATCAAGATTCGATGGCAATTGTTCGGGAGTATGGACGGCCCGACGTCTTCTTGACGGAAACGTGCAACCCTAAGTGGGACGAGATTCTTGAAGCGATACCTTCCGATATCCAGACAGCTCAAGATCGACCAGACATCGTGGCTCGCGTGTGGCAGCAGAAACTGCAAGCGACGCTTGACGATTTAAACCAAGGCGTTCTGGGACGAGTGCGCGCGCGGATTTACGTTGTCGAGTTTCAAAAACGAGGGCTCCCCCACGCTCACGTATTGATTATTCTGGCTGACGAAGACAAACCTCGAACGCGCGAGATCGTAGACAAGATGGTATGCGCTGAGATCCCAGATAAGGATACAAACCCTCAGCTGTATGAGACGGTCATGGCATACATGCTCCATGGTCCATGTGGGCCTGCAAACCCTTTCTGCGCGTGTATGAAGGACGGCAAGTGCACCAAAGGATATCCGAAGCCCTTAGCAGAAGTTACACAAGCCAATGCCAACGGATATCCAGTGTACAGACGACGTCGACGGCAAGAAGGTGTTCTAAAGTTCAAAGGCAGAGAATACGACAATGCTACGATCAACCAGTGGGTTGTACCGTACAACCCGTACTTATCCCAGAAGTACAACTGCCACATCAATGTGGAAGTGTGCACGGATATTACTGCGGTTAAATACCTGTACAAGTATGTGTACAAAGGACCCGACATGGCTATACTCACTGTGGAAGAAGTCCGAGGAGGGCAGCAGAGTGCGCGTCGAGAACCAAATGAGATTCTACGTTTCTTGAGCGCCCGTTACATTTCTCCGGTGGAAGCTTGCATGCGCCTGCTCGATTTCACGATTCAGGGGAAAACCCATGCGGTGACACAGCTGACGGTTCATCTCGAGTCAGGGCAGACGGTTTGCTTCCGCGAGACGGAAAACCCGGAGGCGGTTTTGGAACGTGGTAGTCACACGATGCTGACCAGATTCTTTGAGTTGTGTGCGAGTGAAGAACCTCAGAATCATATTGCCAGAACGATGTTGTATCAGGACATCCCTAAAGAGTTCTGCTGGAAAGCGCCGGAGAAAGGGCAACCGAAAAGGTGGGTTCGCAGGAAACAGTATCAAGCTGCGGTTGGTCGCATGATTCATGTGTCTCCTCGAGACATGGAGCGGTTCTATCTTCGGCTACTGCTCTGTCAGCGTAGAGGTCCAACATCGTTTGAAGACTTGAGAACGGTTAACGGGATTGTCTGCCCCACATTCCAAATTGCGGCGCGGGAAGCTGGCTACTTGGAGAATGATAACGAGTGGGTTTCGTGTTTGAGGGAGGCAGCTGAGTTCCAAATGCCGTATCAGCTACGCCAGCTCTTCGTCACCATTCTGGTGTATTCAGCTCCAGCAAATGTTGGTGTTCTATGGGATCGGTTTTTCGCGGATCTTTCCCAAGACTTCGCGCGCAAACATCAGGCTTTGATGGACCCCTTTAAGTCGGCGTTGGTCGAATTTGAAACGCTGATGAGCATTCAAGAACTACTTCAAGCGAGTGGGTATGCGGTAGCTGACTTCGACGAGCTTCCTCAGTTGGGGGTCGTTCCCAACATTGATTCGTGAAGCGCTTCGCCAAAACGGATTACTACGACGTGAGCTGACTGGATACGACGCGTCATCTTTGGAGGCAATTGTAAGCACAGAAGATCAGCTAAATGAAAGTCAGCGGGTGGTTTACGACCAGATTATTGAAGCGGTTGAATGCCCGGAGGAAGGCAAGAAGGTTTTTTTTTTGTCGATGGCCCGGGTGGTACTGGAAAATCTACACTGCTTCGAAACATACTGGCCAAAGTCAGACTCTCGGGGAAAATCGCCATCGCTGTGGCGTCTAGCGGTATTACCTCGCTCTTGCTCATGGGTGGTAGGACAGCTCATTCTACATTCAAGATCCCTTTGAAATTGAACGAGAGCTCGACGTGCGGTATCAGGAAGAACTCCCATATTCAGGAGTTGATTAAGCATGCAAGTTTAATTATTTGGGACGAAGCACCTATGGCCCATCGCCACGCATTCGAGGCAGTAGACCGAACACTGCGGGACATACTTGACAACGATACCGAGCCTTTTGGGGGGAAAGTGTTTGTACTTTCGGGAGATATCCGCCAGATTCTCCCGGTCGTTAAGAATGGAACACCCGTCGAGACAATTGACGCTTGCCTCAAGTCGTCTAGGCTGTGGCCCCAATTCCAGACGTTCCGTCTTACGGAAAACATGCGAGTGCGCACAGCTGATACTGCAGACACTGCTGAGGAAATGGCTGCGTTCTCCGAGTTTCTGCTGCAAGTCGGGGAGGGAAGGCATGATGTAAACCCTTCCCTAGGAAACGATTACATGAAGATCCCGCGCGATATGCTGATTGAGAACCCACCTGTGCCTGAGGATGAGGACCAGGAAATTCGTCCGGGCGTTATTCCAAGAGGCATGGATCGGATCATCGACGAGATGTATGGCGAGATTAATAACCCCGAGGTTGCTACCGACGAGTATTTCGCTAACCGAACGATCCTCACGACCACGAACGCAATCGTGCACCGCATCAATGAAGCGGTGACCGATCGATTAACTGGACAGGCGCGGGAATACATGTCTTCCGATTCTGTACAAGACGACGGTGATGGCAATTTCTTCGAGCAGGAGGTACTCCACTCGATGAATATCAGTGGAATGCCGCCCCACAAGCTGACCCTCAAGGTAGGAATGCCTATCATGATGATGCGGAACCTGAATCCAGATCTAGGGCTGTGCAACGGAACACGGCTTCGAATTGTGGCCCATCAGCCACATGTCATCCACGCCACAATCATGACCGGTGAGCGACAAGGGCAACATGTGTTGATTCCCCGCATTGTTTTCATCAGTGACGGAGACATTCGGAGCTTTCCGTTTCATTTGAGACGCAAGCAGTTTCCTGTCCAACCGGCCTTTGCGATGACGATTAACAAGGCGCAAGGACAAACGGTGCAGTACTT
>NW_003303501.1:47336-50103 GCF_000142945.1 Phytophthora infestans T30-4 | reverse complement strand
TGACGATTAACAAGGCGCAAGGACAAACGGTGCAGTACTTGGGGCTGTATCTTGCTACGCCTTGCTTCTCCCACGGGCAGCTGTACGTTGCGATGTCGCGAGTTACTTCAAGATCAAGATTCAAGGCGCTGGTCGAGTACCCAAAGCTGGAGGAGGAGGATGGGGTCTACGCCCAGAACATTGTCTACAGGCAGATCTTTGGTTGAGAGTAGGAATGTTCAATTTCATATGCATTTAATACATCACGTTTACATAAATCATGTTTACGCCGGAGCGCAGCGAAGGCGTGAGCCCATTTCCCCTGGGACTACAGCCTGCCACCTCCGCCGCGTAGCGGCGGCGAACGGCTAGTCTTACCCCCCTAGTGGAGTGTGTTGTCCGTCCGTCTGTCAGTCCGTCCGAGGGTAGGGTTCTAAAATGTAACGCAAATACGCGCGTTCTACTGGCTGCCGAGCGCAGCGAAGGCGGCGTCGATTGGCTAGAATCGAATTATGTGGTGCACACACTGTATGTGGTCAACACATCGTACTTAAATGCACCGCTCAAATTTCATTTTGCCTTCATTTTCAGCTGCGGTATGCAAGGCCACGCGAAGGGCGCTGCCTGTGTACGCGTTAGTTAGCATTAGTATAAGGCGCCGATAAGCACACACGTACTATATCGTCGTAGGAGCTGTTGAAAAAAATTTTTGTAGACCCTGGTGACTTATATTTCGGCCTCAATCGAAACTTTAGTACTTATTGGATTTAAATGATATTTTAGGCTTCGTAGTACTTTTAAATAATAAAACTTACAAAACTTTTGAGTAATACTATGTTTTGAGAATTTTATATTTTTCTTGCAGACGTTTATAGCAGTACTACAAAAAATTAATTAGTTGCGCAAGAAAAAAAACGCATGTTATTACTAATACTAATCAATTTAAACCAAAGTACCGGTATTATATTTGCGTTAGATAAAGATGCACAATTTATTACTAATATTAAATATTCGAACACTTTTAAAATGTGAATATAGTGGCTTCCCACCATCCCACCCCACATAACCATGTACACCACTCCGCCGCCGAAAAAAAAGGATCGTATTCCTTTGTATTCGCGCGCGTAGTGTACGACCTTAAGAGATTGTGCGCACTTTTCACCACGATATGTAGCATACATCACGGTAGAACATGAAGCACAGACGATGAACCTAGCACAAAGCCACAGGAGAGCATAAGCGGGAAATCACCGAGCATTGGAGCACGATACCAGGGTAGAGCCAAGCCACGGAGCACAGTGTTACGGTAGCTCACAATAGCTCGGACGACAGACCAACCACGATACCGCGAGATAATACGATTGCACGGACGGTGGTCCAGCCACTAAACCGTGAGATAACACGCAGCAACGGGAGTTATAGACGGCAAATCGCGGAGCCACAAAAGGCGATTCCACGATTGCACGGGCGGCAGATCAGCCACGGAGGCACCGGGGGGCGCTTTTGGATATCACGATTGCACAACGTGGATCAGTATGCCATTTTTGAATATAATAACACGGGAAACACAGATGCACTACGCGAGCACGAAAGCATAGGATAGCAGAATTATACTGCGCTCGCATGATAGCGCGATAACGCGGTCGATGAAGTCACACCAGGAGAGCACGTTACACGGGGGACGGATCCATATAACTACGGAATAGCACCCGTCGGCGAGGGTACCGTCGATGAGACGCCATGGACCATGAATGAATATGGACCACTAAACCTGTAAACCCACTCAAGACCTTGGGAACACGGAAAAATAGCAGCCACGAAAGGGTGTCGTACTACTGAAAAGCATGAACCCAAAAGAGAGAGCGCATTAACGGAAAAGGGCAATATCCACGGAGGAACATAGACGCCAACCAGTAGTACGGAGCAACGGACGCGTACGAATTAACGATACCGTACACTGCCACATGAGACTACGAAATGACAGGTGTTTTAAGTACACGACACAACATCGCACGGGGATGGCCGAAGCCTCGGGGTACAAGATCAGACTGAAAGCACACAACACACGAAGTACTTAAAATTGCGGCCACCTTATCTCCAACAAACCATGCCACTCCGCCGCGTAGCGGCGGCGAACGGCTAGTCTTACCTCCCTAGTGGAGTGTGGTCTGCGTCCGTCATTCCGTCCGTAACGGACTAGGGTTAATAAAACTCACGCTAATACGCGCGTTCTACTGGCTGCCGAGCGCAGCGAAGGCGGCGTCGATTGGCTAAAATTGAATTATGTGGTGTACACACTGTATGTGGTCAACACATCGTACTTAAAATGGACCACTCAAATTTCATTTTGCTTTCATTTTCAGCTGCGGTATGCAAGGTCACGCAAAGGGCGCTGCCTGTGTACGCGTTAGTTAGCATATTTAAAAGGCGCCGATAAGCACACACGTTCTAATATCGTCGGAGGAGCTGGTGAAAAAAAAAGGTACGCTCTGTTGGCCCGTATCTCGACTTAAACGGGAGATTTAGTACTTATTGAAATTAAAAGGGGGTTTTAGACCTCCGTTGTACTTTTCTAAAAAATAAAACTAACATTAAGTGTGTTGGTGTAGCACACTTTTAAAACAGTGTCATATTTATTGCTTGCCGGTAATCTGATAGCAAGAGAACAGCGAAAGTATATAATCCCACCGTCTTGTAGAGACTAACTAATGTGGCCATGTAGTTCTTAATCACCATATAGAGAGGAAGACTTTTAACAGACGGGAGGGGAGGAGGGATGAAGGCACAC
>NW_003303501.1:42543-46972 GCF_000142945.1 Phytophthora infestans T30-4 | reverse complement strand
CTGACAACACTCCCCCCAGCCCGTCCCGCCAGTGCCAGCACACACGCTTCTTCAAAGCCAGGTCCTTTACGATTGCCACATCTGTGGCAAGATACTTGTTGACGGGCTAGGGTTAATAAATGTAACGCAAATACGCGCGTTCTACTGGCTGCCGAGCGCAGCGAAGGCGGCCTCGATTCGCTAAAATTGCAATATGTGGTGTACACACTGTATGTGGTCAACACATCGTACTTAAAATGCACAGTTCAAATTTCATTTTGCCCCCATTTTTAACGCTGGAGCGCCACCTCACGCAAAGGGCGCTGCCTGTGCGCGCGTAAGTTAGCATTGGTAGAAGGCGCCAACGCGCACACACGTAGTATATCGTCGTAGGAGCTGTTTGAAAAAATTGTAGGCCTTGGTGACTTATATTTCGGCTTAAATGAAGCCTTTAGTACTTATTGGTTATAATATGATTTGTTTTAGCTTTGTAGCATTTTTTTTACTTTCTAAGATAATTTTGCTTAGTACTATTCTAAAGTCTCATATTATTGCTTGCAGACGTTTGTAGTAGTACTACACAAAATTAATTTAGTAGCGCTTATCAAATTTAAATGCACTTTATATCTAATACTAATAACCTTAAAGCATTGTATCATATTTGCGTTAGATAAAGATGCACAATTTATTACTAATATTAAATATTCAAAATGTGAATATAGTGGCTTCCCACCATCCCACCCCACATAACCATGTACACCACTCCGCCGCCGATAAAAAAGGATCGTATTCCTTTGTATTCGCGCGCGTAGTGTACGACCTTAAGAGATTGTGCGCACTTTTCACCACGATATGTAGCATACATCAAACAAAATAAAAACAGCGTTTGCGATTGAATTAGCGCGGAGGCAAGTGGATAAACAAGAACACGAAACACAGAGGAACACCGGCGCACACTATGTACACGATGGGGTAGAGGGAAGAACACGAAGCACAGAAGGCCACGGACGTTGAAAAAGGACTAAATTAATGAAGGCAGCTAGCCATTCTGAAAAGCACGAACCACGGACGAGCACGCTACCATGAAAACTTGGAATGGCAAGAATATGATGGGAGCGTATGGATCACGGAAAGTAACTGAAGTAATGACACCCCAACATGCTGAAAAACACGGGCCACGGAAACGGTAAGGTGCACGGAAAGCAATTCTTCCATAACACCACGGTAGAACATGAAGCACAGACGATGAACCTAACACAAAGCCACAGGAGAGCATAAGCGGGAAATCACCGAGCATTGGAGCACGATACCAGGGTAGAGCCAAGCCACGGAGCTCAGTGTTACGGTAGCTCACAATAGCTCGGACGACAGACCAACCACGATACCGCGAGATACAGAAACTGTAGAGCACAACCCAAAACGAGCTCAATGCGCACATTGCGCGCTGGCTGATCAAGGACGGTAAGCCACGTTTTTTTAGTTATGTGGCAAGATGCACTTACAATATCTATGACGGTGGTCCAGCCACTAAACCGTGAGATAACACGCAGCAACGGGAGTTATAGACGGCAAATCGCGGAGCCACAAAAGGCGATTCCACGATTGCACGGGCGGCAGATCAGCCACGGAAGCACCGGGGAGCGCTTTTGGATATCACGATTGCACAACGTGGATCAGTATGCCATTGTTGAATATAATAACACGGGAAACACAGATGCACTACGCGAGCACGAAAGCATAGGATAGCAGAATTATACTGCGCTCGCATGATAGCGCGATAACGCGGTCGATGAAGTCACACCAGGAGAGCACGTTACACGGGGGACGGATCCATATAACTACGGAATAGCACCCGTCGGCGAGGGTACCGTCGATGAGACGCCATGGACCATGAATGAATATGGACCACTAAACCTGTAAACCCACTCAAGACCTTGGGAACACGGAAAAATAGCAGCCACGAAAGGGTGTCGTACTACTGAAAAGCATGAACCCAAAAGAGAGAGCGCATTAACGGAAAAGGGCAATATCCACGGAGGAACATAGACGCCAACCAGTAGTACGGAGCAACGGACGCGTACGAATTAACGATACCGTACACTGCCACATGAGACTACGAAATGACAGGTGTTTTAAGTACACGACACAACATCGCACGGGGATGGCCGAAGCCTCGGGGTACAAGATCAGACTGAAAGCACACAACACACGAAATACTTAAAATTGCGGCCACCTTATCTCCAACAAACCATGCCACTCCGCCGCGTAGCGGCGGCGAACGGCTAGTCTTACCCCCCTAGTGGAGTGTGTTGTCTGTCCGTCCGTCAGTCCGTCCGTAACGGGCTAGGGTTAATAATCTTCACGCTAATACGCGCGTTCTACTGGCTGCCGAGCGCAGCGAAGGCGGCGTCGATTCGCTAAAATTGCAATATGTGGTGTATACACTGTATGTGGTCAACACATCATACTTAAAAGCACCGTTCAAATTTCATTTTGCCCCCATTTTCAAAACGGAAGCCGTGGAACGCCACGTTACTCAAGGTACGCTGCGTGTATGCATGTTAGTTTGCATTAGTAGCTAGCAAGACACACATACACAGATAGTCCGAGGTTCCTGGGGCTGCTTAGGGGGTAGCTTATAACTTGCGGGATTTTATCCTGCAAGTAGGTAGCCGTGCTATGGGGATTTAGTTCCAGAGCCCTCTGGGTTCTTGGGGCTTTATCCCACCGCCCACTCTGCGCGAGAGCACATTTGGCACCTGGTCCATTGACCGCAAACCCGACAGCGAACCAGTTGAGCCGGTCGTTAATGGTTATTGATGGGCACGCACATTGCGTGCGTGCAGTTGGTCAGGAGGGGTACCGTAACTGGCCTCTTTTAACCGACAGATGGGATGGGGGCTGTAATAGCCTATCAATAACCAGCCTTTGCAATTAACGGCCGCCTTTTTGGCAAAAGGATATCGCACCTCAAGCTACAGTACTATCCGGGGGCCCAACCCTGGAGATTCGACTGCACAATTTGCAAACTAAAACCGCTCCGGACCTCACGGCCCGTGACTGTGGGATAAGTGATCGGAGATAACCTTGATGGGAGCAAGCAATCCCGGGTAGTACGCAGATGTCCCTACACCCTACATTATGAAAACTACTGCTACGTGCGGTGTACTTAGACTATGTCTAACGCGTCACGTTTTCGTGTTCGCAGGCTAATGGCTCGAACTAAGCGGAAAAGGACGCGGGAAGAACTTGAGGAGGCTCTGCGCGAGAATGAACTGATCAATGCGACACCCATGCAAGAGAAGAAGGAAGCACGGAAGCGACGTATGAACAAGCGCAGGAGGAAGCGCTGCGACTTGAACAAAGCGCTTCAAGCCCTCAGTGTGCACCAAGAAGCAACTGCGGTTACGGAAGTTACGGAAGGTCAAGCTGGCCGTTTTGAAGAGCGGGAGGAAAAGACGGAAGAGTCCGATCCTGTTATATTTCAGCGCCGGTTTGCGGCCCAGATGGAGGCAGCGTATCAAGCGGGAGCTACCGAGGTGGCTTCATTGGCAGTGCTTTTAATACCTCCAGCTCCTGTTCAAGAAGCGATTCCGGTGTCAGCTGCGCAACGAGCTCGCGAAAGACGAGCTAACAGGACACTGTCTCAGACAGATCGCGACCGTACATGCGACGCACAGAGATCTCGCACAAGACGAGCTAATATGTCACTCTCTCAGCGTGATCGTGCGAGGAAAAAGGACGCAGAGCGCAAGCGTGCCCGAAGAGCTCGGTTACGTGGAGAAGATCTTCACGAACAACGAATGAATTATCGGCAGCAGCAAACAGCACACAGGGCGGAGCTAAATGAACAGCAGCGACAATACGAACGCGACCTAAACCGCCAACAGCATGCAGTTCGCCGAGCGGAGCTACCACAAGAAGACCGGGACGCTGAACGTGAGCTAAACCGCCACCAGCACGCCGATCGACGGGCCGATCTGTCGGGACAAGAACAAAATGCTGAACGCGAGCTGGACCGACAACGGCATACTGATCGACGAGCTGAGCAGACACAAGACGAGCGCCAGTACGAGCTCGAGCGGGTGCGCACTAGACGACAATGTGTCCGTCATGGACATGCTCTTATTTCCCTCGAAGACTTCGACGCATCAAAGAAATCGCCATCGCTGTGGCGTCTAGCGGTATTGCCTCGCTCTTGCTCATGGGTGGTAGGACAGCTCATTCTACATTCAAGATCCCTTTGAAATTGAACGAGAGCTCGACGTGCGGTATCAGGAAGACTCCCACATTCAGGAGTTGATTAAGCATGCAAGTTTAATTATTTGGGACGAAGCACCTATGGCTCATCGCCACGCATTCGAGGCAGTAGACCGACACTGCGGGACATACTTGACAACGACACCGAGCCTTTTGGGGGGAAAGTGTTTGTACTTTCGGGAGATTTCCG
>NW_003303501.1:38568-42443 GCF_000142945.1 Phytophthora infestans T30-4 | reverse complement strand
GAGTGTGTTGTCCGTCTGTAACGTCCGTAACGGGCTAGGGTTAATAATCCTCACGCTAAAACGCGCGTTCTACTGGCTGCCGAGCGCAGCGAAGGCGGCCTCGATTGGCTAAAATCGCAATATGTGGTGTACACATTGTATGTGGGCTACATATCGTACTTAAATGCAAACGTTCAAATTTCATTTTGCCCCCATTTTTAACGCTGGAGCGCCACCTCACGCAAAGGGCGCTGCCTGTGCGCGCGTTAGTTAGCATTGGTAGAAGGCGCCAACGCGCACACACGTAGTATATCGTCGTAGGAGCTGTTTGAAAAAATTGTAGGCCTTGGTGACTTATATTTCGGCTTAAATGAAGCCTTTAGTACTTATTGGTTATAATATGATTTGTTTTAGCTTTGTAGCATTTTTTTTACTTTCTAAGATAATTTTGCTTAGTACTATTCTAAAGTCTCATATTATTGCTTGCAGACGTTTGTAGTAGTACTACACAAAATTAATTTAGTAGCGCTTATCAAATTAAATGCACTTTATATCTAATACTAATAACCTAAAGTATTGTATCATATTTGCGTTAGATGAAGATGCACAATTTATTATTAATATTAAATATTTAAAATATGAATATAGTGGCTTCCACCGCACATAACCATGTACACTTCTCCGCCACTAAAAAAAAGAACGTTTTCTTTGTATTCGCGCGTATTTTGCACCCCTAAGAGCATGTGCGCCCTCTCGAACACGATACGTAACATACATGCAGTGCAGTGGGAGCAGTGTTTGTGATTGAATTAGCGTAGAGGCACGTGATTAAACAAGAACACGAAACACGGAGGAACACCGAGTCAGATCATGTACATAACGCGATAGAAGGAACAGCTTGAAATACGGAAAGTCACGGACGAAATAAGAATAGGCCACGAAATTTCATACGAAGCACGAACCAGGGAAGAGCCTGAAAAACACGGAGCCGCACGATCAGATGACAGCGGGTGAGAGCTGAAATAATGAAACGCCAACACGCTGAAAAAGCACGGACCAAGAGAGAGCACGTTCACAGTCACGGTAGACCACGCA
Source organism: Phytophthora infestans T30-4 (assembly GCF_000142945.1). Taxonomy (NCBI): domain Eukaryota; phylum Oomycota; class Peronosporomycetes; order Peronosporales; family Peronosporaceae; genus Phytophthora; species Phytophthora infestans. Next base: position 41,369 of record NW_003303501.1, on the reverse strand, counting down.
GCTGTGCGAGTGCACGGAAAGGAATTCTCCCACCACAGGTTACCCCGAAGCACGGTCGACGGCCAAACACAAATTCACGGGAGAGCATAAGCGGGAAATCACTGAACATTGGAGTACGATACGAGGACAGCCCACGGACCCACGGCACACGATACTACGGTAGCTAACGATAGCCTGGACGACCGATCAACGTCAACACCACGCCATAAACGACAGCATAGACGTTGGATTAACCACTAATCCGTGGGAGAACACGCAGTCACGCGAAATCACCGAGCCACGGAGCCGGGTACCAGTGTAGAGCCTGAGGTCACCTAGCATCGAGGGACAATAGTGCATTACAACATGATTGCACGGACGACGTGCCAGCCACGAAGTCACAGGGAAACGATTCGGGATACCACGGTTGCACACCGCGGAGCACGATACCATTGTAGAACACGATACGCGGGCAAAGCAGATGCACTACGCGAGCACAATACCGTAGACATCATTGCCATACCGCGATTGCACGATAGCATGGTAACGCGGTCGATGGAACGGGTGACGGAACCACACGACTGCACGGAGGCACCAAACCACGGAATAGCACCCTAGACCGAAGACCATCAAGCCACGGAACACCATACCAGTGTAGAACCTGAGCTTACCGAGCCACGAAGGACAGTAGTACATGAGAACACGATTGCACGGACGGTGGACCAGCCACGAAATAAACGAGGGGGCTCTTAGGGGGACCACGATTCCACATTGTGGAGTACGATGCCATTGCAAAACACAATAGCACGGGCAACGCAGGTGCACTACGCGAGCACAATACCATAGACAGCATTACCACACCGCGATTGCACGATAGCGTGATACCGCGGTCGATGGAACCTCACCAGGAGAGCACGATACACGGGTGATGGAATAATACGACTGCGTGAATGCGCCAAACCACGGAATAGCACTCTTCGGCCAGAGTACCAGCGATGGGAGGCCAACGGCCACGAAAGAGGCAAATAGTTAAGTACACGAAGCCAAGATCTACTGGGGTGAACGACGCTAACAAAGTACGCGACACCAAGAAGCATCTAAATCTGCGGCCACCGCATCTCCAACAAACCATGCCACTCCGCCGCGTAGCGGCGGCGAACGGCTAGTCTTAAACATCTACTGCAGCAACCTGTCTGTCCGTCACACTAAATTGTCGTGCCTGTCACGCTTTTCCGGACAAATCATTGGATAAAATAATTTAAATATTCCTACTGGCTGCCGAGCGCAGCGAAGGTGGCCCCGATTGGCCTAAAAGCTGCCGAGCGGCCCAAATCGGCACCTTCTGCAACCCTGCGGGCCTTTGGGCCCGCCTGAGCCACATCTGCCAACCTACCGTGCGAGTAGTGAAGCGAGCCCGTGGCGAGCGGAACGGAGGCAAAATACAAGGAACGACATTCATTCTTTCCCGCCGCGTAGCGGCGGCACACGGCTAGTATAAAAGCAATGTCATCAGGTAATGGTTGGCCTCGGACGACCCTGGTACCGTACCAGATATCCCTCATGTAACTAGGGGTATACTAAGGGCTACGTACCCCGTTACAGAAGCTGTCCCAGTTCATGCAATGAGCTGGTTTCTTTGACCCATTATGGAAAGCGTTGGAAAAGTACAAGGTTCCCTTAATAGAATAGTGCTTAACTTATTTGAGTGCAGCCTAAAAATATGAAAGCTTGATGCAGGGAGCGACTTTTGTTACGTCAACATCAACCATGGCCATGGAGCCGCTTCCGCCGACGTCGGCACGAGGCTTGAATCAGCAGCAGCAGCAGCAACAACAACAACAACTGCACTATTTCATGGACCGTGGTCGAGCCCCCCCGTCCAAACGAAGTCCAGATCGAGTCACCAACGATGTGACCGACATCCGAGGCACCAGACCGTTGCTCAAGAACCACATGTACGTCAACAAACCGCACTTCTACGATGCGCACGATATCAAGGGATCCACGAGCATGGAGCTGCACCCGAAGCGCTGGCGTGCAGGAAGCGATGATCGATTCAGACAGCTTCCCATCGAGGGCACCACATCACGACCAGCAGGGTTTCGAACGGAGCGCGTCGTGAATCCATTAGAGCCGAGCTACAAGCTCCCTTCCTTCACAAACGCGCCACCGGTGCGTCTTAACTCTAAAACTGCAGCAATGATATTTGCATTCCTCTCATGCTACGGACGTCTCCGTAGATTGAGCCAAAGTTCTTGCGCGATAGCTATAATGTGGCCGATATCGATGGCACATCGATCAAGGTCCGTGATATCCAACATCCGCGAGATGCCCTGAAGTTGGTAAGTAGTCAAATATACCCCAAATTCACCGCATGACTACTGATGTCCACTGCAGGGATGATATTGCAGGAGCTCAAGCAGGCTGGCTACCTCGTCATAAGCGAGGACTGCGTGAGCATCCCCGCCGGAATATTTTGAACGTACAGGAATATCACCAACGGCGACTTTAAATCGAGTCGAATCACGTGAGTATATCAGTGTCTATTCGTCGTTACCCAACCGGCTAAAACGAGTCTACTTGCACTACGGGGACCACCTTCCACGACGTCTCCCGACGGTTCTTCTTTCACACGAAAGACCAATTACCCTGCTTCTCCACCAACGTGTCGCGAGCCCGTCCTTTGGATGGGAAGGGTCGAACGCCTGTTAAGAATTAGAACAGTTCCGGAGGATATAAAGCAGAAATGCAACAGAGCTAAAGACAAATGTCCAGAAACAAATTCCTTTTCTGGCTTGTGTGCTCCGAAGGAAAATTTACGA
>NW_003303501.1:35472-38243 GCF_000142945.1 Phytophthora infestans T30-4 | reverse complement strand
CGGTCAGATACACTTCCAAAGACGACGCGAAGCCGTCGAACTCGGCTAATTTCTGCTTGGTCACAGCGATCTGTCGCCGTAACGAGTTGAGTTCGTTCGTGGCCGCCGCGTAATGTTGTTCAAGCGGCGAGGGTACCCGACGCGACGTCATGGCCGATTGCTGTTGTGCGTTCAGCAGCGCATCGTATCGAGCCTCCAGCTGCGTCACCTGCTGCTGCATGGCCTGCACGTCATTCTGCGGTCAAAGTGAACGTCAGTTTCATCCTCCAGTACGACCGGCACCGCACAAGCCATCGACTTACTTTACGACGCTCACGATACCGACGCTTGAGGTCACGCTGCTTCCGACGGCGTTCCTCGTCTCCCACGTACACACGTGGCTTGGCAAACATGGTGTCGTTGGGTACAGATTTTTAAAAAGCGGGTGGAGAAAGTCACGACGAATGGCCGTGTTCAACCGGTGTTGAAGCGCCAACAAGTCTCGTTCGGCGTAGATGGAAGAGGACTAGCAGAAGTTACACAAGCCAATGCCAATGAATATCCAGTGTACAGACGACGTCGACAGCAAGAAGGTGTTCTAAAGTTCAAAGGCAGAGAATACGACAATGCTACGATCAACCAGTGGGTTGTACCGTACAACCCGTACTTATCCCAGAAGTACAACTGCCACATCAATGTCGAAGTGTGCACGGATATTACTGCGGTTAAATACCTGTACAAGTATGTGTACAAAATACCCGACATGGCTATACTCACTGTGGAAGAAGTCCGAGGAGGGCAGCAGAGTGCGCGTCGAGAACCAAATGAGATTCTACGTTTCTTGAGCGCCCGGTACATTTCTCCGGTGGAAGCTTGCATGCGCCTGCTCAATTTCACAATTCAGGGGAAAACCCATGCGGTGACACAGCTGACGGTTCATCTCGAGTCAGGCCAGACAATTTGCTTTCGCGAGACGGAAAACCCGGAGGCGGTTTTGGAACGTGGTAGTCACACGATGCTGACCAGATTCTTTGAGTTGTGTGCGAGTGAATCATATTGCCAGGACGATGTTGTATCAGGATATCCCCAAAGAGTTCTGCTGGAAAGCGCCGGAGAAAGGGCAACCGAAAAGGTGGGTTCGCCGGAAACAGTATCAAGCTGCTGTTGGTCGCATGATTCACGTGTCTCCTCGAGATATGGAGCGGTTCTACCTTCGGCTACTGCTCTGTCAGCGTAGAGGTCCAACGTCGTTTGAAGACTTGAGAACAGTTAACGGAATTGTCTGCCCAACATTCCAAATTGCGGCGCGGGAGGCTGGCTACTTGGAGAATGACAACGAGTGGGTTTCGTGTTTGACGGAAGCGACTGAGTTCCAAATGCCGTATCAACTACGCCAGCTCTTCGTCACCATTCTGGTGTATTCAGCTCCAGCAAATGTTGGTGTTCTATGGTATCGGTTTTTCGCGGATCTTTCCCAAGACTTCGCACGCAAACATCAGGCTTTGATGGACCCCTTCAAGTCGGCGTTGGTCGAATTTGAAACGCTGATGAGCATTCAAGAACTGCTTCAATCGAGTGGGTATGCGGTAGCTGACTTCGACGAGCTTCCTCAGTTGGGGTCGTTCCCAACATTGATTCGTGAAGCGCTTCGCCAAAACGGATTACTTCGACGTGAGCTCACTGGATACGATGCGTCAGCTTTGGAGGCGATTGTAAACACAGAAGATCAGCTAAACGAAAGTCAGCGGGTGTTTACGACCAGATTATTGAAGCGGTTGAATGCCCGGAGGAAGGCAAGAAACTTTTTTTTGTTGATGGCCCGGGTGGTACTGGAAAATCTACACTGCTTCGAAACATACTGGCCAAAGTCAGACTCTCGGGGAAAATCGCCATCGCTGTGGCGTCTAGCGGTATTGCCTCGCTCTTGCTCATGGGTGGTAGGACAGCTCATTCTACATTCAAGATCCCTTTGAAATTGAGCGAGAGCTCGACGTGCGGTATCAGGAAGAACTCCCACATTCAGGAGTTGATTAAGCATGCAAGTTTGATTATTTGGGACGAAGCACCTATGGCCCATCGCCACGCATTCGAGGCAGTAGACCGAACACTGCGGGACATACTTGACAACGACACCGAACCTTTTGGGGGGAAAGTGTTTGTACTTTCGGGAGATTTCCGCCAGATTCTCCCGGTCGTTAAGAATGGAACACCCGTCGAGACAATTGACGCTTGCCTCAAGTCGTCTAGGCTGTGGCCCCAATTCCAGACGTTTTGTCTTACGGAAAACATGCGAGTGCGCACAGCTGATACTGCAGACACTGCTGAGGAAATGGCTGCGCTCTCCGAGTTCCTGCTGCAAGTCGGGGAGGGAAGGCATGATGTAAACCCTTCCCTAGGAAACGATTACATGAAGATCCCGCGCGATATGCTGATTGAGAATCCACCTGTGCCTGACGATGAGGACCAGGAAATTCGTCCGGTCGTTATTCCAAGAGGCATGGATCGGATCATCGACGAGATGTATGGCGAGATTAATAACCCCGAGGTTGCTACCGACGAGTATTTCGCTAACCGAACGATCCTCACGACCACGAACGCAATCGTGCACCGCATCAATGAAGCGGTGACCGATCGATTAACTGGACAGGCGCGGGAATACATGTCTTCCGACTCTGTACTAGACGACGGTGACGGCAATTTCTTCGAGCAGGAGGTACTCCACTCGATGAATATCAGTGGAATGCCTCCCCACAAATTGACCCTCAAGGTAGGAATGCCTATCATGATGATGC
>NW_003303501.1:31532-33908 GCF_000142945.1 Phytophthora infestans T30-4 | reverse complement strand
ATACAAGTGTAGAACCTGAGCTTACCGAGCCACGGAGAGCCGTAGTACATGGGAACACGATTAAACGGACGTCGGACCAGCCACAAAAAACACGAGGGGGGGGGAGGAGAGGGAGGGGGCACGTGTGGGGGGGCCATGATTGCACACCGTGGAGCACGATGCCATTGTAGAACACGATAACACGGGCAACGCAGATGCACTACGCGAGCACAATACCATAGACAGCATTACCACACCGTGATTGCACTATAGCGTGATTCCGCGGTCGATGACACTTCATCAGGAGATCACGATGCACGGGCGACGGAACCACGACTGCATGGAGGCACCAAAGCACGGAATAGCACCCTTTGGTTAGAGCACCGGCGATGGAAGGCCAATGGTAACGAAATAGTATCGTCAACTCTTCCACCTTGCCAAGTAGCTCGGCGGTAGCACGATACACGGGCGACGGAACAACACGACTGCATGAAGTCACCCAACCACGGAATAGCACACTTCGGCTAGAGCACCGGCGATGGAAGGCCAACGGTCACGAAATAGTATCTACCACGAAGCCAGTGCAACCCACATAAACGTTTGAGAACAGAGAAAAGTTAGCATTTACGAAAAGGCCGTACTAACGCGCATGAACCCACAAGAGAGAGGACAGAACCGCTGAGCAGCGTGGGCCATGGGTGGGCAGGAACCTCGAAGCCGGGAAGAGCACGAAAGAGCATGGGCCATTGAAGAAAACAACATCCAACCTGTAGTACGGGGTAGGGGAAACGTTCCTAACCACGATATTATACGGGGCCGAATGAGACTACGGAAAGGCAAGTGGTTAAATACACGATGCCAAGATCAACGGGGTGAGCCACGCTCTCAAAACACGCGACACCAAGAAGCAATAAAGTTCCGGCCACCTCATCTCCAACAAACCATGCCACTCCGCCGCGTAGCGGCGGCGAACGGCTAGTCTTACCTCTCTAGTGGAGTCTGGTGTCTGTCAGTCCGTCCGAGGGTAGGGTTCTAAAATGTAACGCAAATACGCGCGTTCTACTGGCTGCCGAGCGCAGCGAAGGCGGCCTCAATTGGCTAAAATCAAATTATGTGGTGTACACACTGTATGTGGTCTACACATCGTACTTAAAATGCACAGTTCAAATTTCATTTTGCCCCCATTTTTAACGCTGGAGCGCCACCTCACGCAAAGGGCGCTTCCTGTGTACGCGTTAGTTAGCATAATTAAATAGCGCCGATGAGCACACACGTACAATATCGTCGTATGAGCCGCTGCAAAATTTTGTAGGCCTTGGTGACTTATATTTCGGCTTAAATGAAGCCTTTAGTACTTATTGGTTATAATATGATTTGTTTTAGCTTTGTAGCATTTGTTTTACTTTCTAAGATAATTTTGCTTAGTACTATTCTAAAGTCTCATATTATTGCTTGCAGACGTTTGTAGTAGTACTACACAAAATCCATTTAGTAGCGCTTATCAAATTTAAATGCACTTTATATCTAATACTAATAACCTTAAAGTATTGTATCATATTTGCGTTAGATTTCTATCTAATACTAATAACCTTAAAGTATTGTATCATATTCGCGTTAGATGAAGATGCACAATTTATTATTAATATTAAATATTTAAAATATGAATATAGTGGCTTCCACCGCACATAACCATGTACACTTCTCCGCCACTAAAAAAAAAGAACGTTTTCTTTGTATTAGCGCGTATTTTGCACCCCTAAGAGCATGTGCGCCCTCTCGAACACGATACGTAACATACATGCAGTGCAGTGGGAGCAGTGTTTGTGATTGAATTAGCGTAGAGGCACGTGATTAAACAAGAACACGAAACACGGAGGAATACCGAGTCAGATCATGTACATAACGCGATAGAAGGAACAGCTTGAAATACGGAAAGTCACGGACGAAATAAGAATAGGCCACGAAATTTCATACGAAGCACGAACCAGGGAAGAGCCTGAAAAACACGGAGCCGCACGATCAGATGACAGCGGGTGAGAGCTAAAATAATGAAACGCCAACACGCTGAAAAAGCACGGACCAAGAGAGAGCACGTTCACAGTCACGGTAGACCACGCAGCTGTGCGAGTGCACGGGAAAGGAATTCTCCCACCACAGGTTACCCCGAAACACGGTCGACGGCCAAACACAATTCACGGGAGAGCATAAGCGGGAATACCTGAACATTGGAATAACATACGAGAACAGCCCACCGACCCACCGGCCACGATACCACGGGTAGCTTAACGAAAATCAGGACGAACCGACAACGTCAACAACCGCGCCATAAACGAGAGCATACTCATTGACAGTAAACCATAACGCCGAGAGAGAAACGCGCAGCCACGCGAAAACCAC
>NW_003303501.1:27055-31173 GCF_000142945.1 Phytophthora infestans T30-4 | reverse complement strand
CTACACTATGTAGACGATGGGATAAACGAGCAACACGAAGCACGGAAGGCCATGGACGATGATAGAAGACTTAGCCGATGCAAACCACGAAGTTTTATGCGTAACGTGAAAGACGGAAGTGCACGCAGCTATGAAAAGGACAGAGGGACAAGAATATGACGGGAGCGTACAGACCACGGAAGGGAAATAGATATACAGACACCCCAGCATGCTAAAAAGGGTGGCTACGGAAGGGTACGCACGTAGCGGTAAGAGTGCATGGACAGCAACTCTCCCATAGCACCACGGAAGAGCACGGAGAACGGTCGACGGACCAGGCATGAAGCGGCGGGAGTCCGAAAACGGGAAGTCATCGAGCATTAGAGCACGATATCAGGATAGAACCGGATCTCACCGAGCCAGGGAGCACGATACTACGGTAGCTAACAATCAGACGGACGACAGACCAGCCGCGACACCACAAGCTAGCACGATAGCATAGGCTGTGCCACTAAGCCATAAGAGAACGCAGCCGCAGAGCTATAGACGTAAAATCACCGTGCCGCGGAGAACGATATTAGTGTTGAACCTGAGCTTACCGAGCCACGGAGGACAGTACTACATTAGAACTAGATTGCACGAACGGCGGGCCAGCCACGAAGTAAACGGGGAGGTGGGCGCTTGGGGTGACCACGACTGCACACTGTGGAGCTCGTTGCCATTGTAGAACACGATAACACGGACAACGCAGATACACTACGTGAGCACAATACCATAGACAGCATTACCACACCGTGGTTATACGATAGCGTGATACCGCGGTCGATGGAACCTCACCAGGAGAGCACGATACACGGGTGATGGAATAATACGACTGCGTGAATGCGCCAAACCACGGAATAGCACTCTTCGGCCAGAGTACCAGCGATGGGAGGCCAACGGCCACGAAAGAGGCAAATAGTTAAGTACACGAAGCCAAGATCTACTGGGGTGAACGACGCTAACAAAGTACGTGACATTAAGAAGCACTTAAATTTGCGGCCACCGCATCTCCAACAAACCATGCCACTCCGCCGCGTAGCGGCGGCGAACGGCTAGTCTTACCTCTCTAGTGGAGTGTGTTGTCTGTCCGTAAGTCCGTCCGAGGGTAGGGCTAATAAAACTCACGCTAATGAGGGCGTTCTACTGGCTGCCGAGCGCAGCGAAGGCGGCGTCGATAGGCTAAAACGCTGCCGAGCGCAGCGAAGGCGGCCCCTAAATGGTCATTTTGCTCTCATTTTCAGCTGCGGCTCGCAAGGCCACGCAAAGGGCGCTGCCTGTGTGTGCATTAGTTAGCATTAGTAGAAGGCGTCGATGAGCACACACGTACTATATCGTCGTAGGAGCTGCTAAAAAAAGTTTAGGCTTTGGTGACTTATAATTCGGCCTCAATCGAACTTTAGTACTTATTGGATATATAATGATGTTTTAGGCTTCGTAGTACTGCTGTACTAATTTAACTTACAATATTATTTTTCATATTACTATTATCGAGCCATTTCATATTTTTGCTTGCAGTCATTTGTAGTAGTAGTACACATAATAATTATATCAGCGTTTAATAATAAATAGCATTTGTACTACTATTAATAATAATGTGAAAGCTTTAAAATATGACTATTGTGGCTTACACCCCTGCACCCCACACTGCCTCCGGAAAAAAGTGTCATCTTCCTTTGTATTTGCGCGCGTAGTGTGCGACCTTCAGATATTCTGCAAACTTTCCAACAATATATGTAGCGTACATAAAAAATGGGAACAGCTATTGTGTTTAAGGTAGCGCGGATGCACGTGACTAAGCAAGAGCACGAAGCCCGAAGGAACATCGACCCACCCTATGTAGACGATGGGATAGAAGAGCAACACGAAGCACGAAAGATAGAAGCCTTAGGCGATGCAAACCACGAAGTGTTTTACGTAGCGTGAAATATGGAAGTGCACGCAGCCATGAACAGGACAGAACGACAAGAATATGACGGGAGCGTACGGGCCACAGAAGGGAACTAAATCCATAGACACCCCAGCATGCTGAAAAGCACGGGTTACGAAAGAGCACGCACGCTCGAAGCCACGGTAGAACACGTAACGGTAATAGTGCACGGACAGAAAGTCTCCCGTAGCACCACGGTTGAACACGGAGCACAGTCAGCAGACCAAACATGAGCCCGCGGGAGACCATAAGCGGGATATCACCGGGTATTAGGACACGATATAAGATTAGAACCGGAGCTCACCGAGTATCACAGCACGATACTACGGTAACTAGCGATTGCATTGACGAAAGACCAACCGCGACACTACAAGTTAGCACGATAGCATGGACTGTGCCACTAAGCCATGGGAGAACGCAGTCGCGGAGCTATACACGGAAAATCACAGCGCCGCGGAGAGCGATACCAGTGTTTAACCTGAGCTTACCGAGCCACGGAGGACAGTACTACATTAGAACTAGATTGCACGGACGGCGGACCAGCCACAAAATAAACGGGGAGGTGGGCGCTTGGGGAGACCACGACTGAACACTGTGGAGCACGATGCCATAGTAGAACACGATAACACGGACAACGCAAATACACTGCGTAGCACAATACCATAGACAGCATTACGACACCGTGATTGCACGATAGCGTGATACCGCGGTCGATGAAACTTCATTAGGAGATCACGATGCACGGGCGACGGAACCACACGACTGCATGGAGGCACCAAAGCACGGAATAGCACCCTTTGGTTAGAGTACCGGTGATGGGAGGCCAACGGCCACGAATGCCTATGTATCACGAAAGCGGTACAGCCCGCGTAAATGTTTGAGAACAGGGAATAGTTAGGAGCCACGAAAGAGGTCGTACTAAAGTGGATGAGCTCAAAAGAGAGCACATATCCACAAACAGCGTGGACCACGGGTGAATAGAGAGCCACGAAACCAAGAAGAACACGGAAGAGCACAGGCCATTGGAGAACACGACATTCAACCTGTAGTACGGGGTAACGGAAACGTATCAAACCACGATATTGTACAAAGCCACATGAGATTACGGACAATTAAGTGGGTGACTACACGAAGCCACGACGTACTAGGTTCAACGACGCCCACAAAACACGCGACACGAAGAAGCACTAAAGTTGCGGCCACCTCATCTCCAACAAACCATGCCACTCCGCCGCGTAGCGGCGGCGAACGGCTAGTCTTACCTCTCTAGTGGAGTGTGTTGTCTGTCAGTCCGTCCGCGGCTAGGGTTAATAAAACTCACGCTAATACGCGCGTTCTACTGGCTGCCGAGCGCAGCGAAGGCGGCCTCGATTCGCTAAAAAGCTGCCGAGCGCAGCGAAGGCGGCCCCCAATGGTCATTTTGCTCTCATTTTCAGCTGCGGTTCGCAAGGCCACGCGAAGGGCGCTGCCTGTGTACGTGTTAGTTAGCTGAATTAAAAGGCGCCGATGAGCACACACGTTCTCTATCGTCGTAGGTGCTGTTGATAAAATTTGTAGGCTTCGCTGACTCATACTTCGGCCTCAATCAAAACATTAGTACTTATTGGTTTAAATATGATTTGATTTGCTTCGTAGTAGGTTTGTAATAATTTAACTTACAGTACTGTTTTGCGTAGTACTATTCTTAAGACATTTCATATTTTTGCTTGCAGTTATTTGTAGTAGTAGTCCACATAATTATTATGCTAACGTTTATAATAAATCACACTTCGACTACTACTATTAATAATTGATACTTTAGGATGTGAAAAACCTTAAAATATGACTATTATGACTTCCCACCCCGACACCCCCCTGCACCCCACACTGCCCCCGGGAAAAGGTATCATCTTCCTCTGTATTTGCACACGACCTTAAGATATTGTGTGATCTTTCCAACAATATATGGTGGTGTACATCAAACAAAATCCGAAACAGCGTTTGTGATCAAGTTTTGCCCGAGCCACGCGACCTCGCAAGGAGCACCAAAAAGCGAGGGGGATAGGAGAGCCACACGAAGCCAGGGACGGCGTGGGACGAGTGATAGAACATTTACCCCATGCAAACCCCGAGAGGGTTTTGCGTAGCGGGGGAGAAGGTGGTGGCCCCCGGCCGATGGAAGGAAACGGAG
>NW_003303501.1:21557-26485 GCF_000142945.1 Phytophthora infestans T30-4 | reverse complement strand
TTGCACGGACGACGTGCCAGCCACGAAGTCACAGGGAAACGATTCGGGATACCACGGTTGCACACCGCGGAGCACGATACCATTGTAGAACACGATACGCGGGCAAAGCAGATGCACTACGCGAGCACAATACCGTAGACATCGTTGCCATACCGCGATTGCACGATAGCATGGTAACGCGGTCGATGGAACCTCACCAGGAGAGCGCGATGCACGGGCGACGAAACCACACGACTGCATGGAGGCACCAAACCACGGAATAGCACCCTAGACCGAAGATCATCAAGCCACGGAACACCATACCAGTGTAGAACCTGATCTTACCGAGCCACGAAGGACAGTAGTACATGAGAACACGATTGCACGGACGGTGGACCAGCCACGAAATAAACGAGGGGGCTCTTAGGGGGACCACGATTCCACATTGTGGAGTACGATGCCATTGCAAAACACAATAGCACGGGCAACGCAGGTGCACTACGCGAGCACCATACCATAGACAGCATTACCACACCGTGATTGCACGATAGCGTGATTCCGCGGTCGATGACACTTCATCAGGAGATCACGATGCACGGGCGACGGAACCACGACTGCATGGAGGCACCAAAGCACGGAATAGCACCCTTTGGTTAGAGCACCGGCGATGGAAGGCCAATGGTAACGAAATAGTATCTACCACGAAGCCTGTGCAACCCACGTAAACGTTTGAGAACGGAAAACAGTTAGCTTTAACGAAAAGACCGTACTAAAGAGCATGAACCCACAAGAGAGAGGACAGAACCGCTGAGCAGCGTGGGCCATGGGTGACCAGGAACCTCGAAGCCGGGAAGAGCACGAAAGAGCATGGACCATTGAAGAAAACAACACCCAACCTGTAGTACGGGGTAACGGAAACGTTCCAAACCACGATATTATACGGGGCCGAATGAGACTACGGAAGGAAAGTGGTTAAATACACGACGCCAAGATCTACGGGGTGAACCACGCTCTCAAAACACGCGACACCAAGAAGCACTAAGGTTGCGGCCACCTCATCTCCAACAAACCATGCTACTCCGCCGCGTAGCGGCGGCGAACGGCTAGTCTTACCCCCCTGGTGGAGTCTGACGTGTGTCTGTCCGTACGTCCGTCCGTTACGGGCCTGTTTGCTAGCATGAACCTTTCCTCGCACATGGCTACACTCCACCTGTTCGGTACTATATTTTCCCATCCTTTCGACTGCACCTATCTTTGTGACTCGGCTTGACTATGCAAAAATTGCACTTTTAGCCATGAATAGGGTTAATAAAACTCACGCTATAATAATACGCGCGTTCTACTGGCTGCCGAGCGCAGCGAAGGCGGCGTCGATTGGCTTAAATCGCATTATGTGGTCTACACATCGTACTTAAATGCACCGCTCAAATTTCATTTTGCTCTCATTTTCAGCTGCGGTTCGCCACCTCACGCGAAGGGCGCTGCCTGTGTGCGCGTTAGTTAGCATTAGTATAAGGCGCCGATAAGCACACACGTACTATATCGTCGTAGGAGCTGTTGAAAAAAATTGTAGGATTTGGTGACTCATATTTCGGCCTCAATCGAAACTTTAGTACTTATAGGATATATAATGATATTTAGGCTTCGTAGTACTTTTAAATAATAAAACTACAAAACTTTTGAGTAATACTATGTTTTGAATATTTTATATTTTTCTTGCAGACGTTTATAGCAGTACTACAAAAAATTAATTAGTTGCGCAAGAAAAAAACGCATGTTATTACTAATACTAATCAATTTAAACCAAAGTAACGGTATTATATTTGCGTTAGATAAAGATGCACAATTTATTACTAATATTAAATATTCGAACACTTTTAAAATGTGAATATAGTGGCTTCCCACCATCCCACCCCACATAACCATGTACACCACTCCGCCGCCGATAAAAAGGATCGTATTCCTTTGTATTCGCGCGCGTAGTGTACGACCTTAAGAGATTGTGCGCACTTTTCACCACGATATGTAGCATACATCAAACAAAATAAAAACAGCGTTTGCGATTGAATTAGCGCGGAGGCAAGTGGACAAGAACACGAAACACAGAGGAACACCGGCGCACACTATGTACACGATGGGGTAGAGGGAAGAACACGAAGCACAGAAGGCCACGGACGTTGAAAAAGGACTAAATTAATGAAGGCAGCTAGCCATTCTGAAAAGCACAAACCACGGACGAGCACGCTACCATGAAAACTTGGAATGGCAAGAATATGATGGGAGCGTATGGATCACGGAAAGTAACTGAAGTAATGACACCCCAACATGCTGAAAAACACGGGCCACGGAAACGGTAAGGTGCACGGAAAGCAATTCTTCCATAACACCACGGTAGAACATGAAGCACAGACGATGAACCTAACACAAAGCCACAGGAGAGCATAAGCGGGAAATCACCGAGCATTGGAGCACGATACCAGGGTAGAGCCAAGCCACGGAGCACAGTGTTACGGTAGCTCACAATAGCTCGGACGACAGACCAACCACGATACCGCGAGATAATACGATTGCACGGACGGTGGTCCAGCCACTAAACCGTGAGATTTCACGCAGCAACGGGAGTTATAGACGGCAAATCGCGGAGCCACAAAAGGCGATTCCACGATTGCACGGGCGGCAGATCAGCCACGGAAGCACCGGGGAGCGCTTTTGGATATCACGATTGCACAACGTGGATCAGTATGCCATTGTTGAATATAATAACACGGGAAACACAGATGCACTATGGGAGCACGAAAGCATAGGATAGCAGAATTATACTGCGCTCGCATGATAGCGCGATAACGCGGTCGATGAAGTCACAACAGGAGAGCACGTTACACGGGGGACGGATCCATATAATTACGGAATAGCACCCGTCGGCGAGGGTACCGTCGATGAGACGCCATGGACCATGAATGAATATGGACCACTAAACCTGCAAACCCACTCAAGACCTTGGGAACACGGAATATCTAGCAGCCACGAAAGGGTGTCGTACTACTGAAAAGCATGAGCCCAAAAGAGAGAGCGCATTAACGGAAAAGGGCAATATCCACGGAGGAACATAGACTACAACCTGTAGTACGGATAACCGAAATGTACCAAACCACGATATTGTACGGGTCCACATGATACTACGGAAAGGCAAGTGGTTAAATACACGATGTCAAGATCTACGGGGTGAACCACGCTCTCTAAACACGCGACACCAAGAAGCACTTAAATTTGCGGCCACCTCATCTACAACAAACCTTGCCACTCCGCCGCGTAGCGGCGGCGAACGGCTAGTCTTACCCCTCTAGTGGAGTGTGGTCTGCGTCCGTCATTCCGTCCGTAACGGGCTAGGGTTAATAAAACTAACGCTAATACGCGCGTTCTACTGGCTGCCGAGCGCAGCGAAGGCGGCCTCGATTGGCTTAAATCGCATTATGTGGTCTACACATCGTACTCAAATGCACCGCTCAAATTTCATTTTGCTCTCATTTTCAGCTGCGGTTCGCCACCTCACGCGAAGGGCGCTGCCCTGCGTGCGCGTTAGTTAGCATTAGTATAAGGCGCCGATAAGCACACACGTACTATATCGTCGTAGGAGCTGTTGAAAAAAATTGTAGGATTTGGTGACTTATATTTCGGCCTCAATCGAAACTTTAGTACTTATAGGATATATAATGATATTTAGGCTTCGTAGTACTTTTAAATTATAAAACTTACAAAACTTTTAAGTAATACTATGTTTTGAGAATTTTATATTTTTCTTGCAGACGTTTATAGCAGTACTACAAAATATTAATTAGTTGCGCAAGAAAAAAAACGCATGTTATTACTAATACGAATCAATTTAAACCAAAGTACCGGTATTATATTTGCGTTAGATAAAGATGCACAATTTATTACTAATATTAAATATTCAAAATGTGAATATAGTGGCTTCCCACCATCCCACCCCACATAACCATGTACACCACTCCGCCGCCGATAAAATGGATCGTATTCCTTTGTATTCGCGCGCGTAGTGTACGACCTTAAGAGATTGTGCGCACTTTTCACCACGATATGTAGCATACATCAAACAAAATAAAAACAGCGTTTGCGATTGAATTAGCGCGGAGGCAAGTGGACAAGAACACGAAACACAGAGGAACACCGGCGCACACTATGTACACGATGGGGTAGAGGGAAGAACACGAAGCACAGAAGGCCACGGACGTTGAAAAAGGACTAAATTAATGAAGGCAGCTAGCCATTCTGAAAAGCACAAACCACGGACGAGCACGCTACCATGAAAACTTGGAATGGCAAGAATATGATGGGAGCGTATGGATCACGGAAAGTAACTGAAGTAATGACACCCCAACATGCTGAAAAACACGGGCCACGGAAACGGTAAGGTGCACGGAAAGCAATTCTTCCATAACACCACGGTAGAACATGAAGCACAGACGATGAACCTAACACAAAGCCACAGGAGAGCATAAGCGGGAAATCACCGAGCATTGGAGCACGATACCAGGGTAGAGCCAAGCCACGGAGCACAGTGTTACGGTAGCTCACAATAGCTCGGACGACAGACCAACCACGATACCGCGAGATAATACGATTGCACGGACGGTGGTCCAGCCACTAAACCGTGAGATTTCACGCAGCAACGGGAGTTATAGACGGCAAATCGCGGAACCACAAAAGGCGATTCCACGATTGCACGGGCGGCAGATCAGCCACGGAAGCACCGGGGAGCGCTTTTGGATATCACGATTGCACAACGTGGATCAGTATGCCATTGTTGAATATAATAACACGGGAAACACAGATGCACTATGGGAGCACGAAAGCATAGGATAGCAGAATTATACTGCGCTCGCATGATAGCGCGATAACGCGGTCGATGAAGTCACACCAGGAGAGCACGT
>NW_003303501.1:18952-21457 GCF_000142945.1 Phytophthora infestans T30-4 | reverse complement strand
AACCCCCCAGGGGGAGCATTAAGCGGGGAAATCCCCCGAGCATTTGGAGCACGGATCCCAAGGGGTAGAAGCCCAAGCCACGGGAGCCCAGTGGTTACTGTAGCCTCACAAATAGCTTCGGACGAACAGGACCAACCACGAATCCCGCGAGATAAATACCGATCGCCCGGCACGGTGGTCCCAGCCACTTAACCGTGAGGATTAACACGCAGCAACGGGGAGTTTATAGACGGCAAAATCGCGGAGCCACAAAAAGGCGATTCCACGATTGCACGGACGGCAGATCAGCCACGGTAGCTCCCGGGGAGCGCTTTTTGGATATCACGATTGCACAACGTGGATCAGTATGCCATTGTTGAATATAATAACCCGGGAAACACAGATGCACTACGCGAGCACGAAAGCATAGGATAGCAGAATTATACTGCGCTCGCATGATAGCGCGATAACGCGGTCGATGAAGTCACACCAGGAGAGCACGTTACACGGGGGACGGATCCATATAACTACGGAATAGCACCCGTCGGCGAGGGTACCGTCGATGAGACGCCATGGACCATGAATGAATATGGACCACTAAACCTGTAAACCCACTCAAGACCTTGGGAACACGGAAAAATAGCAGCCACGAAAGGGTTTCGTACTACTGAAAAGCATGAACCCAAAAGAGAGAGCGCATTAACGGAAAAGGGCTAATATCCACGGAGAAACATAGACGCCAACCAGTAGTACGGAGCAACGAATACCGTACACAAGGTGGGTAACAGAGTTCCAGACGCGGTCGCTCAGACCTTACGGAAGAGGAAGGCGTTGGATACGCTTCCTGTGTGGGTAACACAGTGCCACACGCGGTCGCCCAGACCACAACTGAAGAGAACGACGTCTGACACTCTTCCTGTATGAGTAACACGATACCGTACACTGCCACATGAGACTACGAAATGACAGGTGTTTTAAGTACACGACACAACATCGCACGGGGATGGCCGAAGCCTCGGGGTACAAGAAGACTGAAAGCACACAACACACGAAGTACTTAAAATTGCGGCCACCTTATCTCCAACAAACCATGCCACTTTGCCGCGTAGCGGCGGCGAACGAGTGGAGTGTGGTCTGCGTCCGTCCGTCAGTCCGTCCGTAACGGGCTAGGGTTAATAAAACTCACGCTCATGCGGGCGTTCTACTGGCTGCCGAGCGCAGCGAAGGCGGCGTCGATTGGCTAGAATCGAATTATGTGGTGCACACACTGTATGTGGTCAACACATCGTACTTAAAATGTACCGCTCAAATTTCTTTTTGCCTTCTTTTTTCAGCTGCGGTATGCAAGGCCACGCGAAGGGCGCTGCCTGTGTACGCGTTAGTTAGCTGATTTAAAAGGCGCCGATGAGCACACACGTTCTCTATCGTCGTAGGTGCTGTTGATAAAATTTGTAGGCTTCGCTGACTCATACTTCGGCCTCAATCAAAACATTAGTACTTATTGGTTTAAATATGATTTGATTTGCTTCGTAGTAGGTTTGTAATAATTTAACTTACAGTACTGTTTTGCGTAGTACTATTCTTAAGACATTTCATATTTTTGCTTGCAGTTATTTGTAGTAGTAGTCCACATAATTATTATGTTAACGTTTATAATAAATCACACCTCTACTACTACTATTAATAATTGATACTTTAGGATGTGAAAATTTTAACATATGACTATTATGACTTCCCACCCGACACCCCCCTGCACCCCACACTGCCCTCGGGAAAAGTATCATCTTCCTCTGTATTTGCACACGACCTTAAGATATTGTGTGATCTTTCCAACAATATATGTTGTGTACATCAAACAAAATCGGAACAGCGTTTGTGATCAAGTTTGCGCGGAGGCACGCGACTCAGCAAGAACACGAAAAACGATGGGATAGAAGAGCAACACGAAGCACGGAACGTCATGGACGATGATAGAAGATTTAGCCGATGCAAACCACGAAGTGTTTTACGTAGCGTGAAAGATGGAAGTGCACGCAGCCGTGGAAAGAACAGAAGAACGAGAATATGACGGGAGCGTACGGGCCACGGAAGGGAACTAAATACATAGACACCCCAGCATGCTGAAATGCACGGCTACGGAAGAGCACGCAACTTCGAAGCCACTGTAGAGCACGTAGCGGTAAGAGTGCACGGACAGTAATTCTCCCATAGCACCACGGTACAACACGGAGCACAGTCGACCGACCAAACGTGAAAACGCGATGTACCATAAACGGAAGATCATCCGAGCATTGGAGCCCGATATTAGGGTAGAATCGGAGCTCACCGAGTCCGACAGCACGACACTACGGTAGCTAACGATCTCACGGACGACAGACCAACCGCAACATCGCAAGCTAGCACGATAGCATGGACTGTGCCACTAAGCCATAGGGGAGCACAGCCACAGGAGCTATAGACGGGAGATCTTTGAGCCACGGAGCACGATACCAGCGTAGAAGCTCAGCTCCCCGAGCCACGGAGGAC
>NW_003303501.1:12840-16621 GCF_000142945.1 Phytophthora infestans T30-4 | reverse complement strand
ACTTCATCAGGAGATCACGATGCACGGGCGACGGAACCACGACTGCATGGAGGCACCAAAGCACGGAATAGCACCCTTTGGTTAGAGCACCGGCGATGGAAGGCCAACGGTCACGAAATAGTATCTACCACGAAGCCAGTGCAACCCACGTAAACGTTTGAGAACGGAAAACAGTTAGCTTTAACGAAAAGACCGTACTAAAGAGCATGAGCCCACAAGAGAGAGGACAGAACCGCTGAGCAGCGTGGGCCATGGGTGAGCAGGAACCTCGAAGCCGGGAAGAGCACGAAAGAGCATGGACCATTGAAGAAAACAACACCCAACCTGTAGTACGGGGTAACGGAAACGTTCCAAACCACGATATTATACGGGGCCGAATGAGACTACGGAAAGGCAAGCGGTTAAATACACGATGCCAAGATCTACGGGGTGAACCACGCTCTCAAAACACGCGACACCAAGAAGCACTAAGGTTGCGGCCACCTCATCTCCAACAAACCATGCCACTCCGCCGCGTAGCGGCGGCGAACGGCTAGTCTTACCCCTCTAGTGGAGTGTGGTCTGCGTCCGTCCGTCATTCCGTCCGTAACGGGCTAGGGCTAATAAAACTCACGCTAATACGCGCGTTCTACTGGCTGCCGAGCGCAGCGAAGGCGGCCTTGATTCGCTAAAATTGCAATATGTGGTGTACACACTGTATGTGGTCAACACATCGTACTTAAATGCACCTTTCAAATTTCATTTTGCCCCCATTTTTAACGCTGGAGCGTCACCTCACGCAAAGGGCGCTGCGTGTGTGCGGGTTAATTTGCATTGGTAGGCTTCGCCGACGTGCACACCGGTACTATTATATCGTCGTAGGCGCTGTTGATTTTTATAGACCCTGGCGACACCACTGGATCGCATTTTAGCAAAGTAGTAATTCAACACTTCGAAATACTTAGTTTAATACTTAAAAAATTATATTACTAATTTAATAAAAACGTTTCTAATAAAACCATCTCCAATGGAACGTTTACCTCCCATGTGCTCGACGTGCCAGGCGGTCATTGTGCACCCCCCGCTCGAGCCAGACGGTCTCGGGCTGCAGCTCCGGCTGTGCGCCTGTTGCGAACAATTCTTAGCATGGGATGCATTCGCACAGGGCCAGGCTCGAGCGGGTGCCCGCAGGTGCATCGCGTGCGCCTCTGGTTCATACAGCCAGGCGTTTTGGCACCGCCCACGCACACCAGAACCGAAGCCAGCCACTGATTCGCGCCAACAAAGCCTGGCCTTAGTTGCCGCCGCTATGGGGCCCCCACAACCGCCGCGGCGTGTTGTCCAGGAGCGCATTAATCGCCGCCGTCGTCGCTGGAAACCTCGCCAGCGCAACAAACATCCGCGTAATCACCAGAAAAACTGATTGGCTATTAAATAAACGTTTTCCATTGGTCACAATTACTTTCGTGTTTAGGTGCGTTGTATAGGAGCTTAGGACAGGGCGTGAGCCTAGGTGAAGGTGCGAGCTTATCGAACTGGATTTGTAGGGCAGAAAGAAACAGTATGTACGATGGAAGGGAAACAAATATGAACACAGAGCTACAAAGCACGGAAGCGGGCCGATGCAATTAACATGTAAATCTATGAAAGCACTGAGAGTCACGGACTCTGTTAGACTTTCTACCTAAAACCGGGCTAGAACACGTAGCTGCTACAAAGCACGGAAATCATCTACGATACAACACGGTAGACCACGAAGCACGGTAAAATACGAAGCACAAACGGCGGGACACCACAAGATAACTAGATAGTATGGTCTGGGCCACTATGCCATGGGAGAACGCAGCCGCGGAGCTATAGTCAGAAAATCTTCGAGCCGCGGAGATCGATACAAGTGTAGAGACTGAGCTTACCGAGCCACGGAGAGCCGTAGTACATGGGAACACGATTTAACGGACGTCGGACCAGCCACAAAAAACACGAGGGGGGGGAGAGGGAGGGGGCACGTGTGGGGTGGCCATGATTGCACACCGTGGAGCACGATGCCATTGTAGAACACGATAACACGGGCAACGCAGATGCACTACGCGAGCACAATACCATAGACAGCATTACCACACCGTGATTGCACGATAGCGTGATTCCGCGGTCGATGACACTTCATAAGGAGATCACGATGCACGGGCGACGGAACCACGACTGCATGGAGGCACCAAAGCACGGAATAGCACCCTTTGGTTAGAGCACCGGCGATGGAAGGCCAATGGTAACGAAATAGTATCTACCACGAAGCCAGTGCAACCCACGTAAACGTTTGAGAACGGAAAACAGTTAGCTTTAACGAAAAGACCGTACTAAAGAGCATGAACCCACAAGAGAGAGGACAGAACCGCTGAGCAGCGTGGGCCATGGGTGAGCAGGAACCTCGAAGCCGGGAAGAGCACGAAAGAGCATGGACCATTGAAGAAAACAACACCCAACCTGTAGTACGGGGTAACGGAAACGTTCCAAACCACGATATTATACGGGGCCGAATGAGACTACGGAAGGCAAGTGGTTAAATACACGATGCCAAGATCTACGGGGTGAGCCACGCTCTCAAAACACGCGACACCAAGAAGCACTAAGGTTGCGGCCACCTCATCTCCAACAAACCATGCCACTCCGCCGCGTAGCGGCGGCGAACGGCTAGTCTTACCTCTCTAGTGGAGTGTGTTGTCCGTCTGTAACGTCCGTAACGGGCTAGGGTTAATAATCCTCACGCTAAAACGCGCGTTCTACTGGCTGCCGAGCGCAGCGAAGGCGGCCTCGATTGGCTAAAATCGCAATATGTGGTGTACACATTGTATGTGGGCTACATATCGTACTTAAATGCAAACGTTCAAATTTTTATTTTGCCCCCATTTTCGAAACGGAAGCCGCGGAACGCCACGTTACTCAAGGTACGCTGCGTGTATGCATGTTAGTTAGCATTAGTAGCTAGCAAGACACACATACACAGATAGTCCGAGGTTCCTGGGGCTGCTTAGGGGGTAGCTTATAACTTGCGGGATTTTATCCTGCAAGTAGGTAGCCGTGCTATGGGGATTTAGCTCCAGAGCCCTTTGGGTTCTTGGGGCTTTATCCCACCACCCACTCTGCGCGAGAGCACATTTGGCACCTGGTCCATTGACCGCAAACCCGACAGCGAACCAGTTGAGCCGGTCGTTAATGGTTATTGATGGGCACGCACATTGCGTGCGTGCAGTTGGTTAGGAGGGGTACCGTAACCGGCCTCTTTTAACCGACAGATGGGATGGGGGCTGTAATAGCCTATCAATAACCAGCCTTTGCAATTAACGGCCGCCTTTTGGCAAAAGGATATCGCACCTCAAGCTTCAGTACTATCCGGGGGGCCCAACCCTGAAGATTCGACTGCACAATTTGCAAACTAAAACCGCTCCGGGCCTCACCGGCCCCGTGACTGTGGTGATAAGTGATCGGAGAGAACCATGATGTAGCCAAAGCAATCCCGGGAGAAGACGCAAAATCCCCCACCCCCCTACCCTATTAAATACCTATTGGAACATAGATAGATTCTTGAGAATTGTGAAAAAGGCGACCCGATGTTAGGGTAGGCGGAGCATAGGTACGGAATAGTAAAAAAAATAGCCCGAGTACATCCACAGAGGCTCATCGCCCAGGAACAACAACACTTCCCCTAACCCCAAAACGAGAAGAAGAAAGAGTGAAAGAGAAAGACATATGGAAGTCTATTTCAGGCCGAGTCACTCCCAATTCAAACAACGCCCCACCCACGGTC
>NW_003303501.1:7590-12740 GCF_000142945.1 Phytophthora infestans T30-4 | reverse complement strand
AGTGAGCTTTTCCTTTACTTGTGCAGATCCGACAGGTTAATCGAATTTACTACTTGGTCGGTTACACCCTAGGGGCTCTCAACTTTCAAGATCCCGTCACAGGAGGCGGCAAGTACGACGCAAAGGAACTACAAAGGCAAGGGAACACACCCGCAAGGCAACCCTACGGCCAGATCCACGATCTAGGCCCCGGATCCATAAGCTCGAATATTCGCTTAGGATTCGGAACCATCCACGGACGCAGAGTGAAGATTTTCCACTGCTGCTCCACCCCATCCCCACGTCTCGCCAAGACACTCAAGCTTCACCACTTGAACTCTTCGGAAGTTACCGAGAGAGCAAGATCCCGCCCTACCGACGGGTACACAAGGTGAGGAAAGTTCAGCAGAACACGGATCATCGGGGGACCCCCTCCGTTAGTCGGTGTCTGGGTGCAGTTGGTAAGCTGGATCCGGCAATCTCGCAGATTTTGCTGATCCCGCTACACCACATGAGACTTATCTCGATGAAGGAGCTTTTGTTTTCGAAATGCAGCAAAGACTGCACCCTGACCTCAAAACCCCGGAGAAGTCCCTCAACGCGGTCGTGAAAATGTTGTACAAGGAAAAAGAAATGTCGGAAGATGCAATAACCGTGTTCGTTAGCTCTGTAAATGAGGCAGTGAAGACAAGGCTTCGTACATTGATGGAGAAGGTAGCAGACCCTGTTGCAAGTGATATGGTGCGTCATCAGCATTCTGCCGAAGATGATCCACCCCTCATCAGCGGTATACGTGCACGGTTTGGAAGCCGTGCTACTCAACGTCCGTTTCCTATTCAACCTGATCGAGTTAGCCAGGAGCTTCGCAACTGGGAGGTTGATCAGACTGAGATGAGAGCCAATGAAAACGTGCTTGCTTTTTGGATGCGAATGGAGCACAGTGGCGGCTACAGTATATTACCGAGGGTGGCGAAAGATTTATTTGCTTTACCCTCATCATCCGCCCAGATCGAGAGAGTCTTCAGTGTGTGTGGGGAGATGGTGACATCACAACGTGCAAGCCTTTCAAACGAGAATGTCGACATGTGTGCTTTTCTTAATCGAAACGAAGCGTTTGTGGACATTGCACAGTGCGAGTCAATCCCGGACGATGAACGGGATTCTCATATCCCTCAGTGTGTGAGCTACGTAATGGAGGCTACACCACGTGATGATGAAGACGAAATGATTCTCGACTTATTTTCTCAAGCGAGCGTTGAAGAAGAGGAAACTGGTGTGTGATACTACTATTGCAGCGGTCGCCGTACATGTATCTACATTTTCGTCATTTTTCTGACGAGCGACAACACCTTCATAACCTGAAGCTCTTCCATACGGCGGCAGCTCAGCCAATATGATATGACTGCTTCCGACCATGCACGATGAGTGGCTGCGCAGATGAAACGGGCTTCTCGATGACCTCTTGTTTGTCTGGGGTTGCAGGCAACGTAGTGATGTTCCAGGTGTCAACTCGCTCTCACCGACCGTCGACGTCTCGTTGCAGTGCTGAGTGGTGGGCTCGGCTACGTCATCTTCCTCGCCGTATACCATCGCCTGACCGTTGACGCTCAATCCCTCGCCAGCGTTAACGTGGCGCCGCCGTGCAGGATAAACAGTTGAGCCCCGTTGCTCTTATTCAGAACCATCCAAAGGCCATATTCGTGGTATTCTTCGCCACCACGAGAAGGTCGATTTGCTGTCCGATGTTAATAGTGATGTTGGTGATGAGCTTGGACGGCTCCAGTGATTCTCCGCTCGGTGCGATGGCGCGAAGTTGATGCCCGTCAATGCTAAATTCAAGCTGGTCAAGTGCCCTCATGAACATGAGGCGGAGGTGATATGATTTACCCGCTTGGAAGCGGAAATGAGTAAGTGGCTGGTCTTCTGGGCACTGTTTGAAGCCGTGTGATGCTGCAGCGGCACAGTTGTAGCGACCGCGATTGTTGATCAAGATTGAGCCTTTTTTTCGCCAGTTGGACCTTGTATTCGGCGCCGACGTCCATCTCCCAAGGCTGAAGCTGATCCTGGCGTGGGTGAATTATCAGAGGCCCACGCTGACCGTACGTGTACTGGGTATTGTGGTCACAGTACCACCAGAAATTACCGTTCTTGTCTGCTCCGAAATGATGCGTTGTGGGGATGTAGCACTGCGTGATAGCCGATAATCAGTTCATCGCTTGAGTGCCGAGCATGCCAGTGCAGACACGTGGGTTCATCCAGTCTTAACAAGAATGTCATTGAGCAAGATGTCGCGGCTGTCGACAAAAGCGAGACCATTTTGGCCGGGGGCAAGTTCCCTGGGAAGGGCGTTTTAACAGAGAATGGGTCCCCGTGTCGGACGAGAGATCACGGACACGGAGGCGTCGTCGCCGGCATAGTAATCGTAGGCGAAGCTGTCGTGTCTGGACTAGAGGGAAAGGTGTCATCGTCGCCGGCTTGACGAGGAGGCAGCGTATGTCGTATCAGGAAGCGATGCTACTGGGCAAGGCGATTCCTCCGACATGGTTTGTGACAAGTTTGTCGAAGGCTGTGCGTCTACGGTATTGTGAAAGTAATTAATGTGTAAGTCCGTCCCCACTGGCATTGGCATAATTGAGTTGGGTCAGAAAGCAATAATAAATACAATGTATTAATAGCTGTCATGGTAGAAGGATAGCCTCTCGACATCATTGAAATGTATTTAAAAATCATAACAATGACTAACATATAGAGGTCGGTGTCATGATCAGCTACCATTCGTCTCGTTCTTGTGAAGAGCATCGTATCGGCGAGCGGCCAGTTCCGATCGACGCTTGACAGCTTTCTGTGCTTGGTCAATTGCGCGCTTGACCTTAGTAGAATGACGCGGCACCGGAACTTGCTCTTGCTGGGATCGGAGCTGTACAGGATCAGATGAAACCGGGGGAATTGTGACGCTAAGACTTGGTGTAAGCTGGAGAACTCGACGTAGCTCTGCTTGGACATACTGCTCCATACGACCCACTCGCTCATCTTGAGACCACTTATTTTCTTTCGCCAGATCATTCATGTGCTTTACAAGGACGGGTACTGTATTATTCCCGCGCTCAGTACGACGTTTTGGCGGCACTCTAATAATTGGTGACTTCTCATTCGTCTTGTTTTCGAGTTTATCGAGTCGTGCCTTCAGTTCACGAACTTCTGTGTTGAGTTCTGTGCGGGTGCGCTCAAGTTCCCCTTCAACTGCGCGAGTGGCCTCCATTTGACGACGCGATTCAATTACGCGTTCCTCATGGGCTTTTTGTAGCATGTCACGGACTCGGTTTTCCATGTGTACCTCTGTCGCTGCGGATTCATCTTTTAGCTGCTGGCGAATGTTTTCACGCATGTTGTTGCCAATCTTTTCGAAACTGTTTATCATTTCGTTGCTAATCTGTGAGTGCGCTCTGTACAAGATGCTTAATTTTATGCTCCATCTTCTCTTCCTGATTAGCCACGTACTCCGACACCAGCCTTTGAACGCGCCAAATCGTCAATCTACCGGTGGTAACACCTCCACTCTCCTCCAACTTTGCAATACAGTTCTCCACAATACTCGAAGTCATCTGCTGAAACTTCATGTCGATCTGCTTCTGCATTGCATCCCACATTTCTTCCATTTGGCCTTTTACATCTCCGTTAATGGCGGCCTGTGGTTGCAAAAGCACACCATCTATCCGCTGCGCCAGTGCGCTATGAGCATTTGTGATTGCTGCTGTCATTTCTCTCTCGATCTGCTCTACTTTAGCAGCTTGGGCTGCTATCGCACTCTTCATCTCCAATACTTCAAGATGCGCGGCCCCCCGCGCAGATTGCAGCTGCTCCTGAATAAATAAACGCAAAGATTCATTACCTACTACCTGGGCATTGGAAATAACTTGCAGTTCTTGTTGTAGAGCCAAGTTAGTGTCTTCCAGGGCCTTTCGTATCTGGCCCTCAATCCACTGTTGGTGTGCTGCCAGCTCAGCCGTACTGCTTCGAGCATCGTGGTGGATGGCAGCCAAGACGGCGTGGTACTCTTTCGCTTGTTGAACTTGATTGCTCTGCAGCATTGTAGTCTCTGCAGCAAGTCTTTGGGTCTCGCTCCAGAAGTTGTCGACGATTCTTGAGACTTGAGACTCTAGGCGAACATTCTGCGCAGGGGCATGTGCAGGGACGACAGCAAGGAGCTACCTCGGTAACAATCCTTTCCAGTATGCCCGCTTGGTCTTGTGCTGCGGCACGGGCCTGAGATCTTGTTAGAACCATGGCCTTACTGAGACGCCCTGGTTTGCTGAAATCTTGATCTGGATCCTAGATATTCAAATAAGTCACACGCATCTAAATTAACCGGGATCCCGACCATAACACGGACTCCTTATATTTAACTTATTTAACACAGGATCCCGAGAGCCCGCCCAGTTTAAATTCCGGGCTCCGCCCAAGAACCCGGGAGCCCGGCTCGTGCTCGGGCTCGTGGGAGGCTTTCACCTGAAACGGTGTTGCACAGCTACAGTACAAAGAAGTACAGTAAAACCTGTCCTACTTGATATGACCCGAGGACAATTCATCTATCAGGTATGGCAGCATATCATGTTACCCAGGTCGTCGTTTTAGAAGGGCACCAATATCACGCATATGAACGAGGTGAGGAAGCATGCCAGCTTAGAGAAGCATTAAATGCAAATGTCGCTCGCTGTGCGTTTCCAGGTCTAACGTATTAATAATTTCGACTTCATGTCAGGAATTCTTGTGAAAATGCAATGGAGTATCTAAAACACGTAAAATGATAGTCATTCTCAGAAAAAGTTATAACACGATAGAGTTTTGTTTTCAAAGAAGATGCCGTACACCTCCTCCTTCAAGGGTCGGGTAGTCCGCGGCTGTTCAGGGAGTACGGTCTCGTTCAGTAGCCGGAACGGTAGATAGGAACACTTAAAAGAATATAAGCTTGTTTATTGACTTGTCTTCCTCTTGAGTAGAAGGAGAGAAATATAAGACTGAGAGCTAACCGGAAGAGAGGTCTAACACCTTCCCTTCCTCATATACACTACACCACTTCTCTTACACTTGATCGAAGAGTTCACTTCACCTGCCCGTCCAGCCTCGTGGGGACAACAGGGGAAACTCTGGGAAGGGACCCGATGGCGGCTAGG
>NW_003303501.1:0-7490 GCF_000142945.1 Phytophthora infestans T30-4 | reverse complement strand
CACAATGATCTCTGCAAGCTTCGTACGACGCGCCGTCAAGTGTTTTGTTCCGAAGACGCCTGAAGCGCCGAAAGTGATCCTGCATGGTGTCCAGCGCGTCCGGGGTCACCGCCCCGGAAAAGTCGTACAGCGCCCACGGCTTCATATTCTCGTTCATCACGCCGGGCCGAACCCCAAGTCGACACACGCTCTCAGGTGCGATATCAGCGGTACACCCACTGTTCAGCGTCGTCGCCGACGCTGGAGCCGTCCGCGTTGTTCCGCTTCCTGTCTGGTTCGCCGCCCCCCGCTGCTGCGCCATGCTGTTCTCGTCCGCGCAAGTTGTATTGTGCTGCTCCTGGGCTTCGCAGGAGCTCCCGCCCGTCAAGTTCTCAAGCGTTCTCTTCTCCGTCATTTCCCAGTTTTTTCCGATTGATCTCCGAAGTGCACCCACATTAGGTGATTGCTGTCTTAAGAGGGGGGTGATGTAATGGGCCCTCCCAAGTTACATATGTAGGTAGTTTTATAGGTTCTTTGTAGTGGTTCACACCATTACATAAGTAGATAAATTTGCATTACAAAAGTAGGTGCAGCAGCACACGAGTAGCGTGTGCTGAGCTGCCGTCACCTTTTTGGTTGAAATATGGGGAGCCAGACCCATAATCAACCAATAAGGAGTTGAGGTGTATTTGAGTGGTCAGGGCAAGCCGCCCTGGACCTAAATAAAAACAGAGTTATTTTTCCTTCAGACTAAGTACTTGGTTTCAATATTACTGGACTTGTACGCTTCCTCATCACTACGTGTAAGCAAGTAACGGACACCCCAGGCCCGTTACACGCTTCTTTCCCGGGCGCGACGGTGGTGGGCTATGGCGCAGCTTGTGCTCGTCCAGCAGTAGCCGCGGGATGTCCAGTTTATTGCTCCAGTCCGTGTGCCAGATACTGAAGCATGTCGAGGAAATATAAACTTCACAAGCGCAAATCTGATCAACACAGTGACCCATCACCCACAATGGCCACGGACAGGGCAGGCTCTGCTGTCCCCGCTGTCCCACTGCCAGCTTCCCAGGAAAGCGGATGAGGATGCGAATCCAGCGTTTTGTGGAATAGTCCCCACCACGTTTGTAGGGTGGTGCACTCCAGAAGCAGTCATTTTCCCAAGGCCAGCGATTTGCTGGGTGGTGCACTCTAGAGGCAGTCATTTCCAGCTAGCCCTCCAGGAAGCGGCAGGGCAGCATAGCAGCAAGTCCCCCGCGGCGCCCAGCGCACACGCACGCACCATGCCGGGCCTCAGCGCGTCGGAGCTGCCTCCGGAGGCGCTCCACGCTGGGGACACGGTCGAGTATTTTTCCAGCGCGTTCGTCTGCGGCGATCACAGAGGCTACCGCCGCGCCGTCGTCATCCGTGTTGATGAAGATGAGGACGACGATTTTCCGATCGCGGTGAACACCGAGGAGGTCATCCCTCCCGACATGATGATGAAGCGAGTCGCTGACCGCTTCGGAGCCCCATTCACTCCAGGAGTCGCGAAGTGGCGCAAGCTACGAACATTCAAGCTCGTGGAAGGTACGTTTGCGGCTACAACGCGGTCCAGCGCTCTGAACAAAGCGCTTGCTGGAGCAGTCACAGCAGCATTGGAGGCCGTTCGCGATGGCCTTCGCTGTACACGCGAGGAAATCGTCCCGGAGACACCACAGAGTAGTGCATGCAGCTCACCAGGTGCGAAGGCGAGCTTGGACCATGGCCGCCAGCCCAGCACCCCAACCAGCGGTCGTCCCGAAACACAAAGCGCTGAAGAAGCATCTTCTCCGTCTAGAGATAGCTGTACCCGCGAGGAAGTCGGATCAAACGCTTCCATTAGGCAGATTAATGACTTGGTATCGCCTGACGGGGAGAGCGAAACAGTATCGAGCGCTGAATCCGGCAGGCCAAGCGACGTGGATGCTGCAGCCTACTTCCTCTCCATTCCTAACCGCCATGCCCGTGACAAGATCCGACATCAAGCGAAGAAGAAGAGAGCGCAGTGACACGTACTAAGGTCTAGGAAGCGACGGCACCTGGCTCAGTGCGGCATAACCAAGAGCGGCAAGGAAACCTACCACGCGAAAACGTTTAAAGCTGCTATATTTAAGAATCTACGGAACAGTCCTGAGGTTAAAGCGGAGCTAGAGAACATGCACATGTGTCGCACTTCGTATCCGGACCCCGCCCTGAAGGAGAAGCGCACTCTGCTCCGTAATGTCTCATGGCCTGCGGAAATCACACGTATTACTACCTGCAAACGAAATGGCATTAAGTTTCCGGACATCGTCTGCGTAGACCCGTGTCAGTGCATTGGCGACTGCTTCTGGGACTCTTGCTCTAATGTGGCGTCCGCGTCCTTCTGCATTCCCAAGTACTGCAACCTCGAAGCGAAGAGCAGCAACGCACCGCGGACGCTGGACAAGCTACAGTTGTTCGAGACTGGTCGGGTTGGCCTTGGAGTCTACACTACCACGGATCTGGATATCGGTGACGTCTTGGGTGAGTACTGCGGGGAGCTGTCTGAGTTTCCAGCCGAGGTCGAGGGACAACCGCCACAAGCAGTGAAGCAGAGCAGCGGCTACACGCTGCTCTACAATGCAAAGTCCGTGAGCAAAAACTACGTTTATGTGGTGTAGCGGGATCAGCAAAATCTGCGAGATTGCCAGATCCAACTTACCAACTGCGCCCAGACACCGACTAACGGAGGGGGTCCCCCGATGATCCGTGTTCTGCTGAACTTTCCTCACCTTGTGTACCCGTCGGTAGGGCGGGATCTGCTCTCTCGGTAACTTCCGAAGAGTTCAAGTGGTGAAGCTTGAGTGTCTTGGCGAGACGTGAAGATGGGGTGGAGCAGCAGTGGAAAAATCTTCACTCTGCGTCCGTGGATGGTTCCGTATCCTAAGCGAATATTCGAGCTTATGGATACGGGGCCTAGATCGTGGATCTGGCCGTAGGGTTGCCTTGCGGGTGTGTTCCCTTGCCTTTGTGTTGTCCTTTAAGTCGTACTTGCCGCCTCCTGTGACGGGATCTTGAGAGTTGAGAACCTCTAGGGTGTAACCGACCAAGTAGTAAATTCGGTTAACCTGTCGGATCTGCACGAGTAAAGGAAAAGCTCACTAGGTTGTAGGATCTGGCCAATGTATTATCCAGTTATCACTACCAACACTAGATTCGCAATTCCCAACCTTCTCGGAGCTCGTACGGCCAATGTAGTTCCGGTTCTTGAGGGCAGGAAGGCACTTGCGTGATACTGTGCAAATTGGGGTCTGTATTGATATTTAAGCCTATACCTGCCTGGGTTTCTACCTTCTATGTCTTTCATCTGCTAAATCCCTTACCAGGCTCGGCTGCATGTCCCTTCTTCCCTTGACCCATCATCCCAGCTGTGTTATCTTCAGATCCACCGGATATATGACGTAATCATCATGGTCACCCTATTATGGGTACACTCATCCGGATCCAGGTCGCTTGGATCCACCTCACTGTAATGGTACACTCGCCGTGGATCCGAGCTCTCCAATCATCCAACATCATCTCGCAACCGTCTGTGATCTCCGTTGTCCCACGAAAGTTCGAGATCCACTGTATCCATCATCCCTATACCTGGATCCAGGTCCCTCCAGGCGGGATCCTCCCTCCTTGGAAACGAACTCGGAAGTATGGGATCCGGGGTACCTCGCGGTGGATCTTGACTCTTCATTAGCCGTGGCTACTAGATCCACCGTCAGAGGGCACCGACCATCCTTCCTTCATAGGATCCACACTCGATCCACTCTTGTATAGTATATCCCATATCCATCTTAGTGAATCCAGGTAAGGGTGGATCCGAGGTAAGTCTTGGTGGATCTTGCCTTCTCGTACATCGCTCATATCAGATCCATCGTCATTCCATACGGGGTGCTGCTCGCCATGGCTAATCCACCACAGGCAACTTGCACCCGTGCCAAACAACCCAAATCCTCTATAATCACTTGAAATTGTCACTGATTCGGGATAGTGACCCCGCGTCAGGACCATTCTCTTATTTCTGAGAAAGCACTTCACCACAATCGCCTCCTGTACGTGGTCGGCGCTGCACAACAGCGTCCACGACGTGCATCACCAGCATCCACAACCGCTTTCTCCCCTTCGCGACACATGTCTCCCGCCAAGCGTACCGGCAAATCGTCGGGCAAGGTCCCATCCACCACACCTCCGGTCAGTCCGTCTTCCATGTCGCCCACCGATCTGCGGGTTCTAGCCCAGGCTCTTTCCGATCAGGTGCAAACCCTGACGGCGGAGCTCCAGACGGCTCAAGATGCCCAAGACCAAGCTGCGTCTCTACACACTACCCAACTTCAGACCTTGCGGGCCCAAATCCATGACCAAGCGATGGAGATCCAGGGGTGGGAGCACCGTGCGACCTCTCGGTCGCAGGACCTGCGACTCCTGTTGGCTGATCAGGCGGTCGAGATCCGCGACCTGACCGGACGGCTGGATCGCGCCTCCCGTCAACGAGACGTTATGCGAGATGACAACGACCATCTTCTTAGGGAGATGGCACTCGCCGGATCTGAGATCCACCAACTCCAATCCCGGATCCACGACCTCGAGCGGGACCTGGAGGATTCCCAGACTGCTAGGGCAGCTGCGGATGTGAGCTTGGACCGCCTCCGTGACGAGTTGCGTTTGACCCAGGAGGAGGTGGTGACCAACGACTATGTGGGATCCGCCCATGACGGATCCGCCTTAGGGTCGGCGCGTGGAGGGTCCCCCGCGCCAAATCCACCTCCCTCGTCGCCGGATGTAGCCCTGGCTCAACTCTCTGAGGAGTTGCAAGACACCAAGGAGTCGCTCGAGAGGGCGTCTGCCGGACGAGATTACGCGCTTGAAGAATTCGTGCGTATGACTCGATTGCGGGACGAGATCCAAACGAAACTGGCAGACAGCGAGCTCCAGCGGGACAAGGCGACTACCGAGTGGGCGGATGCCGAGCGTGCGCTAACGGAGCTGGAATCCAAGCTTCGCCGCATGAGTACGTGGATCCTCTTTTAGCCCTTGCTAGTAACTCCATATTCACTTGTTATTGTCAATCTAGGTGACAAATTGAAGAAAGCAGATGCGACCACCGCGAAACTCCAGGATCAACTTTCCGCAGCCCAAACTCAGCAGCAACAGCTGATCCTGGAGCGCGATCGCGGCCTGTCGGAGCGCGATTTGGCACGTCGACGACTGGCGCTGGTGACAGCTGCCGTCTCGGATCCACTTCCTCCCTTGTCGGGGCCCTCTCAGGCCGCTAGCGTTTCTGCTCCTCTTCCGACGGTAAGTGGGGCGGATTCGTCGACTGCGAAACGCCCGCGTAGTACATCTCCCGCTCCTAGCACCGGATCCTCCCGTCCCCATAAGCAGGCCCGAGCTTCCCCGAAAGCCAAGCCCAAAACGACTCCGGTTTCTAAATCTGCTCCGCAAGCGAGATCCACTTCTGTGTCCAAGGCAGGATCTACACCCGCGCCCAAGACTTCCGTTTCTCCCTCGAAGTCAGGTGCCGGATCCAAGTCTGGATCCACCGCTAGATCCAAGTCTACCTCGGCGTCCAAGACTGGATCTACCACTACGTCCAAGTCTGGCTCCGGACCCCAGACTGGGTCTACGGCGTCCAAGACTGGACCCGTTGCTACGTCCAAAACGGGATCTACGGCCGTATCCAAACCGGGATCGACGTCCAAGACGGGATCCGCCGCTGCTGCGTCAAAATCTGGATCCGGACCCAAGACTGGGTCTACGACGTCCAAGACTGGGTCTACGGCCGTATCCAAACCGGGATCGACGTCCAAGACGGGATCCACCGCTGGTCCTTCGGTGACGACGCCCGCCGTTCCTCAGTCCGCTTCCACCAACCCTCCGCCGGCCCGTACTGGACCCGGGAAGGGGAAAGCTAAACGCGTCATTCCCCCTGGGTGTGGACTGGGTAGTTCGGAGGACGATGAGGATGAGGAATCTGACTGGTCCGACGGCTCAGGGCCTCCTAACCGATCGTCGTCAAAGCGTGCGCCGTCTGCCGGCCCGTATCCCTTCACTCTAAGCGATGAGGACGATGACGACGACGACGATGACGACGAGAGTCCAGAGGATTCGGAGGAGGCTCGAACCGCTGAGGAGGCCTTGGAGGAAGACACGCGGCGGGCTCTATCCCAATCCCGATCCGAAGCCCGGCGGAGATCCCTCTCAACGCCGCCTCTACAAGTCGCTGGCACAGCCGGATCCGGAGGCGCCACTGCGGGATCTGCGATCCACGTCGACAGTGACGGTGGATCGGGCAGTGATGGTGGGAGGGGGTCGCCTCGTGGTGGCGGACTCCTTGGATCTGGCGGAGGGGGGGCGCCTGGTGGCGGATCTCCCGGATCTGGTGGAGGGGGGTCGCCTCATGGTGGTGGATCTCCAGGATCGCCCCATGGTGGCGGTTCCCCAGGATCGCCTCATGGTGGCGGATCCCCGGGATCGCCTCACGGTGGCGGATCCCCTGGATCTGTCTTGATCCCCGCCCCCCCCTAACTCGTCACTGCCAGGGATGCTCCCCGTGGCTCCGTTCGGTCCGGATGCTGCTTTCATTCCTGGTAGACGTGCTCCTGTGGCCTTCGCTGCCAGAGACATCGAGCCTTGGTCAGCCAAGAAATTGAACCGAGTTGCGATCATCTCCATGAAGATCACGGTTCTGTTTCCGGAGTTGCCTTTTCGGGCTGAGTGGATATTCCCTCGGACAGCGGACGCCATCCCGAGGGCCGGGTACGTGGATTCGCTCATCACCAGACCCCTCGTGGAGGAACTGACAAGTGCTGCCCCGTGGGATACACTGGTCACCACACCGGTGGATCCGGTTAGCTTCAGGGGTGATGTGCGTGGGCGACTCGGGGTATTCGTTCGGGCGTTCCGGGATTTCGTCTCCAAGCACCGGGTTGCTATATGTGAGGGCACTCACCGGTTCCCCATCTCTCGGAATCAATTGCAGGGTTCGACCTGGTTGTCCAACTTCAACAAGCAGCGTGGTAACCGGCGTAGCCATGCGGGCCGAGCTTGGAAGAGAGTCCTTGTGATCCTCGTGTTAGCAATCCAGGACGGTTGGTGTGACGTGGATATTTTGCTGGATCCATCCTTCTTGCATCTTTGCCGACGCGGGGATAAGGTAGCTTGGTTTCCGGGATCCGTATCCCGTCAAGCCAACTTGGAGGATCCCAACCTCCATCGCCCAGAACCCACGAGCCTATTGGAAGCCTTGCGAGAGATCGACGAAGCCGAGCCTTGGCGCATCCAGTTTCGCGGGGACCTGAGCCAACACCCAGGACGCCAGATCCAGCGTCTAGTGAGCAAGTTCTTCAATGTTCAGCCCAAGACTACCTGATCCTCATCATTCTTCGACACCACGCCCCAGTTTCCGCCTTCGTGGATTCCTTTCGTAGCAGTAACTAGCGACTGGATACTGGGTCGAGCTAGCCTTTTGCATAAGCTATGAA
>NW_003303500.1:112490-115488 GCF_000142945.1 Phytophthora infestans T30-4 | reverse complement strand
AAAGTGTAGGACGGGGCGGTATCGGAGCGGTAGCCGTTCAGACTTGTCTTATAGTAGTCGCAACAGCATGTTCTATTTCGTTCCCCGCTTGGCGGAGTAGTAACGCGACCAGTGCCGTCTGCGTGAACTGCCGAGCAGTAGTAGCGGATGAACGCATCGCTCAGCAGCTTCCACTTGCGCTTCTTCTTCTTCGGACGTTGACGGAACCAATGAAATGGCTCCGTCCCGAAGACTTAGCTCAAATGGAATGCACCATTTATCGGCATCTGTGTGGGTTCCAGTCATTTCATAGACGAACCCACGGAGCCACTGCATACAGTTCTCGCTCTTGTTGCGAGAGCCTGAGAACGGCGTGATGCGATCCAGTGGTCGGTGCGAAGCCATTTCAATCCTCGGTGTTGGGTCCACGTCGTTCAGCGTCGCTAGCTCATTTATCTGACGCATCAACTCGAGTTGAGGATCTTCTTCGTCGAATGTACGCACCAAAATGTCATCGTCACTGGACGAACCATCGCTGTCGACTTGACGACGTCCGGCACCACCTTTGGGAGCTCGCGCACCGCCTCGGCGACCGAACGAACCCTCGTTACTTGCGTAAATACGTTGCATACGGCTCTCCGAACGTGGCGTAACCATGTGCGAGTCTTGAAAGTACGGTGAAGCTTCGGTAGTGCCAAAGGCACCACGCTCAGCTCCACGCTTGGTCGGAGGAGTACGAACGAGTCGTTGGGGCGTCGGCGGCAGTGGAATCTTAGACGGATCTTCATCTTGAATCATCGGTCGACTCACAGGCTGCTTTCCGGCATTGATGCCAACAGCGCCAAACGCCTTCCGAAGCTTCTTCTTCCATTTCTGGAGAGCAGCTCCGGCTTCATGTGGACTCCAATCCTGGAGTGACATCGTCGATGGGTACGTCTCGTTCTCAAACCCCAGCGACAACAGTAGCGAAACTGAATCCTCGGTAACTTGACTAGTCGAAACCGAGTTGACTGGGTATTGAAGTTCCTGCGCAAGCGCAGGCCAGTCGGCCTTTTTCTTGGGGATGGGCTTGAACAGCTGCATCCACTCATCATTCTGCATCAGCGCTTGTACGCGGTCGAAAACGCGCTTGGCGGCTGGTGTATCACCGTTGATAAGTGGGCGAGGTGCCTTCAGCAGTGCTGAATGCTTTGCACTCGCCACCGAAGGTTTAAAACCCTCGGTCCCATCGTCATAACCATCATAGGCCGGTTCCGGTCCCGCAACATCATCGAGCTCGTCGGCGAGGTTCCTCGAAAGGGACTTGGTCGCCCCGCTCAGCCCCGATGATAGCGTGGCCGTCTCCGGCGTCGCTGCGCCTGGCTCTGGAGCCGGCGTCTTATCTTCGTAATCTTCATATTCATGGGCGTCAGGACCGATGTCCGCTTCGTCGTCGAAGCTCACTGAAAGCTCGGTGGCGGCTGCAAAGCGCGCAGCCGGGCTTGAACTCTCGTTGCGAGCCCCGCCAGACTTGGCAGGCGTAGCTGGTACCGTCGGTTGTCCTTTCGCCATGTTTCTTATCTTTTTCTTGTTCTTCTTCTCTTGGTAGCTCGTAAACTGGAAGGCCATACAAACAGTTCACAATGGTCACAATCTGTTCCCGGGTCGCGGCACCAGTTGTGGTGTTGGAAATCCCACGTGAACTCTAGCTACAGATGTAGTTAGGATGTTCCCACAACAATACGTCTACTAGGATAGTAAACGATCGTTCGGGCGGACCTGAGGACCCCAGTTCTGCCCTTGCACCGGGACAAACTGGACCTTGTTAACTACTTATATAGGCCAACCAGTAAAATAAGAACACGCTACTAGCACGAGCAAAGCTAGCACGTGTTTTGAATCCTCGTGGTCCCAACAGCGGAAAGGTACCAGGCACGGGTAAGCCTTTTACGAGATCACCGAGTGTTCAACACTCGGCTGGAAGAAATAAAAAGAGAGGCAATTCAAGCACTCCCAGTCGTGCAAATAGGCAACAATAAGCCGTCACGTAAAACCTCCCGATAATAATCGACCAATACACAAAGTCTCTGGACCTGCCGGATGAACCCTCGCTACAGAGCTTCGAGCTCACCGACAGGCATAACACACTCAAACAAGCTTGACATGACGCTTACCTCGAAGCCGGACGTCACTCTGTGTGCTTGAGTGGAAATTCTGTTCTGTATTTAAGCTTACCCTTTCGGGTCTATTCTTAATAAGAAGTCCTAATCAAGTATACAAATATCAAGTGAACAATGATCTGCAGTGACCTCACCCTTGGTAGGCTCAAACCATCGACCATGTTGGTGTTTCTCTCAATAACCACGTGCCTCTCCTCTTTGTAGATCCAGGGTTGAAGAGACTTCGGATCTGGCAAATTCATCCACTTGGCGCAAACCAGAAATCTTGGCAACTGACACTTCATGTAGATCACGTGTATTAATCGACTGGATCTAGGGTCCTGCTACCTGGATCTAGCGATGGCTTGTTCACAAATGCATAAATGCAATACCTAGAACGCTCGTCTCGTACCGGATTCAAACCCGGCGAGCGTCCTAGTTTTACATCTTCTCGGCCACTTCTGGCAACATCCCTCTGTGCTTGGCTGGATCAAACCACTGGCGGATCTGGTTGTAGAATTCCTCCATCGGACACTTGCCGACGTCGTGAATCTCGCCACACCCGCGACACACGTAGAAGCAATGATCTCCGGGATGACCTTTCTTGCCACACTTCTCACAGACCAGATGTTTCCAGCATCCAGATTCTGTGTGCTTCCGGGATCCGCACTGCGAGCACCGGAATTGTGCTGTCCCGTCCATGCGATCTCGGGATCTGTACATCCCACGGTCCCCGGGTACGGTATCCCCCGACCGCGAGTTGTCTTCGGTCTTCGCCGTTCGATCGTTGGATGCAGTGAGACAGACTCGACGGTAATTCTCTGGGTGAGTCCGAACCAACGGATCCTGATTCAGTTCCTGAGTCGGGCGCCGTGACTGAA
>NW_003303500.1:82246-87669 GCF_000142945.1 Phytophthora infestans T30-4 | reverse complement strand
CCCAGTTCGGGCCGGCGGAGGGTTGGTGGAAGCGGGCTGGGGAACGGCGGGCGTCGTCACCGAAGGACCAGCGGTGGATCCCGTCTTGGACGCCGATCCCGGTTTGGATACGGCCGTAGATCCTGTCTTGGCCGTCGATCCGGACTTGGACACCGTTGATCCTGTTTTGGATGGGGCAACGGATCCAGTCTTGGACGCCGTAGACCCAGTCTTGGGTCCAGATCCAGACTTTGACGTAGCAGCAGTGGATCCAGCCTTGGATCCCACTCCCGCTTTGGACGTAGCAACGGATCCAGTCTTGGACGCCGTAGACCCAGTCTGGGGTCCGGAGCCAGACTTGGACGTAGTGGCAGATCCAGGCTTGGACGCCGAGGTAGACTTGGATCTAGCGGTAGATCCAGACTTGGATGCGGGGCCCGACTTCGAGGGGGAAGCGGAAGGCTTGGACGCGGATGTGGATCCCGCCTGGGACACAGAGGTGGATCCCGCTTGCGGAGCCGTTTTAGAGACCGGAGTCGTCTTGGGCTTGGCTTTCGGGGAAGCTTGAGCGTGCTTATGGGGACGGGAGGATTCGGTGCTAGGAGCGGGAGATGCACTACGCGGGCGTTTCGCAGCCGACGGATCCGCCCCACTTACAGACGGAAGAGGAGCAGAGACGCTGGCAGCATGAGAGGGCCCCGACAGGGGAGGAAGTGGATCCGAAACGGCAGCTGTCACCAGTGCTAGTCGTCGACGCGCCAAATCCCGC
Source organism: Phytophthora infestans T30-4 (assembly GCF_000142945.1). Lineage (NCBI taxonomy): Eukaryota > Oomycota > Peronosporomycetes > Peronosporales > Peronosporaceae > Phytophthora > Phytophthora infestans. Next base: position 86,921 of record NW_003303500.1, on the reverse strand, counting down.
TCCGATAAGCCGCGATCGCGCTCCAGGACCAGCTGTTGCTGCTGAGTTTGGGCTGCGGCGAGTTGCTCCTGGAGTTTTGCGGCGGTCGCATCGGCAGCCTTCAATTTGTCACCTGGATTGACATAACAAGTGAATATGGAGTTACTAGCGAGAGCCAAAAGAGGATCCACGTACTCGTGCGACGAAGCTTGGATTCCAGTTCTGTTTGCGTCCGCTTGACATCCGCCCACTCGGTAGCCGCCTTGTCCCGCTGGAGTTCGCTGTCCGCCAGCTTTGCTTGGATCTCGTCGCGCAATTGAGTTATACGCACGAATTCTTCGAGCGCGTAATCTCGTCCGGCAGACGCTTTCTCGAGCGACTCCTTGGTGTCTTGCAACTCCTCAGAGAGTTGAGCCAGGGCTACATCCGGCGATGAGGGAGGCAGATTTGGCGCGGGGGACCCTCCACGCGCCGACCCTAAGGCGGATCCGCCATGGGTGGATCCCACATAGTCGTTGGTCACCACCTCCTCCTGGGTCAGACGCAACTCGTCACGGAGCCGGTCCAAGCTCGCATTCGCAGCCGCCCCAGCAGTCTGGGAATCCTCCAGATCCCGCTCGAGGTCGTGGATCCGGGATTGGAGTTGGTGGATCTCAGATCCGGCGAGCGCCATCTCCCTAAGGAGATGGTCGTTGTCATCTCGCATGACATCTCGCTGACGGGAGGCGCGATCCAGCCGTTCGGTCAGGTCGCGGATCTCGACCGCCTGATCAGCCAACAAGAGTCGCAGGTCCTGCGACCGAGAGGCCGCACGGTGCTCCCACCCTCTGGATCTCCATAGCCTGGTCGTGGACTTGGGCTCGCAAGGTCTGAAGTTGGGTAGTGTGCAGAGACGCCGCTTGATCTTGGGCATCTTGAGCCGTCTGGAGCTCCGCCGTCAGGGTTTGCACCTGGTCGGAAAGAGCCTGGGCTAGAACCCGCAGATCGGTGGGCGACATGGAAGACGGACTGACCGGAGGGGTGGTGGATGGGGACTTGCCCGACGATTTGCCGGTACGCTTGGCAGGAGACACGTGTCACGAAGAAGAGAAAGCGGGTGTGGATGCTGGTAATGCACGCCGTGAACGCTGTTGTGCAGCGCCGACAACGTACAGGAGGCGATTGTGGTGAAGTGCTTTCTCAGAAATAAGAGAATGGGCCTGACGCGGGGTCACTATCCCGAATCAGTGACAATTTCAAGTGATTAGAGAGGATTTGGGTTGCCTGACACGGATGCAAGTTGCCTGTGGTGGATTAGCCATGACGAACAGCACCTCGTATGGTATGACGGTGGATCTGGTATGAGCAATGTACGAGAAGGCAAGATCCACCGAGAATTACCTCAGATCCACCCTTACCTGGATTCACTTAGATGGATGTGGGATATACTATATGAGAGTGGATCGAGTGTGGATCCTGTGAACGAGTGACGGTAGGTGCCCTCTGAAGGTGGATCTAGTAGCTACGGCTAACAAGAAGTCAAGATCCACCACGAGGTACCCCGAATCTCATACTTCCGAGTTCGGATCCCAGGAGGGAGGATCCCGCATAGGGGGACCTGGATCCAGGGTACAGGGATGATGGATGCAGTGGATCTCGAGCTTTCGTGGGACAATGGAGATCACAGACGGTTGCGAGATGATGTTGGATGATCGGAGAGCTCAGATCCACGACGAGTGTACACTTACAGTGAAGTGGATCCAAGCAGCCTGAACCCGGATGAGTGTACCCATAATAGGGTGACCGTAATGATTACGCCATGGATCCGGTGGATCTGAAGATAATACAGCTGGGATGATCGGTCAAGGGAAGAAGGGACATGCAGCCGAGCCTGGTAAGTGATTTAACAAGTGAAAGACATAGAAGGTAGAAATCCAGGCAGGTATAGGCTTAAGTATCAGTACATAACCTCATTTGCACTGTGGAGAGCAAGTGACCTGTAGTCGTCTCGGGGGTTGGATTTGGCCTCGGGCGATTGCTATAATAGGAGTGAACATTAGCCCTGGACAAGGACAGCGTCTACTTCGCCCACCAAGCATCAGGTCTCACTATGGAGTAATCAAGATCACGAACTAGAGAACAAGTGGGCACGGAATCGTAACGGGATCATCAAGTGGAGATCAACTATGTATAGCGTTTCGACGGGGATTGGATTTGGCCTCGCAGAACATTCGTAGCGGAGATGAGCATTGGCCCGGACATGTTTCGTGTATACTTCGACCCTAGGGACTAACTCGATAAATAAAGAACCTCATTTGCACCATAACACGCAAGTGCCTTCCTGCCCTCAAGAACCGGAACTACATTGGCCGTACGAGCTCGGAGAAGGTTGGGAGCTGCGAATCTAGTGCTGGTAGTGATAACTGGATAATACATTGGCCAGATCCTACAACCTAGTGAGCTTTCCTATACACGTGCAGATCCGACGGGTTAGCCGAATTTACTACTTGGTCGGTTATACCTTAGAGGTCCTCAACTTTCAAGATACCGTCACAGGAGGCGGCAAGTACGACGCAAAGGAAACGCAGAGGCAAGGGACACACCCACAAGGCAACCCTACGGCCAGATCCATGATCTAGGTTCCGGATCCATAAGCTCGAATATTCGCTTAGGATTCGGAACCCTCCACGGAGGCAGAGTGAAGATTTTCCACTGCTGCTCCACCCCATCCCCACGTTTCGCCAAGACACTCAAGCTTCACCACTTGAGCTCTTCGGAAGTTACCGAGAGAGCAAGATCCCGCCCTACCGACGGGTACACAAGGTGAGGAAAGTTCAGCAGAACACGGATCATCGGGGGACCCCTCCGTTAGTCGGTGTCTGGGCGCAGTTGGTAAGTTGGATCTGGCAATCTCGCAGATTTTGCTGATCTCGCTACACCACATTTTCGAGGACAATCAAGGGTCGATTGTGCTGGCCAAGGACCCCGAGTTTCACAAGCGCACCAAGCACATCGACATTCGCTACCACTTCGTGCGCGAGAAGGTTGAAGATGGCCAAGTGGTGTTGCAAAACGGCTCGACGAAGGACATGAAGGCGGATCTGATGACCAAGCCGATCACCGCGGTGCAGTTCGAATATCTTCGCGACAAGCTGGGTATCAAGCCACCAAGCGCGGTCGAGTCGAGTGGGAGTGTTGTCAAGAAGGCGTCTCGTCCAGCTTCGGCATACCAGTAAAACCGGTTTCCAAGGACCCCGCGATGTTTACGGTAAGTCAATTGCGCAAACGGATGTATGCGCAAACAGATGATTGAACGAACAGGATGATTGGACGAACAGGATTTGGACGAGTCCAGAGTGTTGGTGATTGGATGCATTACATGATTGGATGCAGATGTGGTGAAGTGCTTTCTCAGAAATAAGAGAATGGGCCTGACGCGGGGTCACTATCCCGAATCAGTGACAATTTCAAGTGATTAGCGAGGATTTGGGTTGGTGGCACGGATGCAAGTTGCCGGTGGTGGATTAGCCATGACGAGCAGCACCCCGTAGGAAATGACGATGGATCTGGTATGAGCGATGTACGAGAAGGCAAGATCCACCAAGACTTACCTCTGTGGTGTTGGAAATTCCACGTGAACTCTAGCTACACATGTAGTTAGGATGTTCCCACAACAATACGTCTACTAGGATAGTAAACGATCGTTCGGGCGGACCTGAAGACCCCAGTTCTGCCCTTGCACCGGGACAAACTGGACCTTGTAAACTACTTATATAGGCCAACCAGTAAAAATAAGAACACGCTACTAGCACGAGCAAAGCTAGCAGGTGTTTTGAATCCTCGTGGTCCCAACAGCGAAAGGGTACCAGGCACGGGTAAGCCTTTTACGAGATCACTGAGTGTTCAACACTCGGTTGGAAGAATAAAAGGGAGGCAATTAAAGCACTCCCAGTCGTGCAAATAGGCAGCAATAAGCCGTCACGTAAAACCTCCCGATAATAATCGGCCAAAATACCCAGTCTCTTGGCCTTGCCGGATGAACCCTCGCTACAGAGCTTCGAGTTCACCGACAGGCATAACACACTCAAACAAGCTTGACCAGACGCTTACCTTGAAGCCGGACGTCGCTCTGTGTGCTTGAGTGGAAATTCTGTTCTGTATTTAAGCTTACCCTTTCGGGTCTATTCCTAATAAGAAGTCCTAATCAAGTATACAAATATCAAGTGAACAATGATCCGTTATGGATCTTCTTGCATGCCAAGCGTCGTCTGCACCGTCGCATGAGCCTCTTTAACGGTCCGCGCCTTGTCCCAGACGGTGAACGTGCCTTCCAAGGGTCGCTGAGTCTTCCGCGAGCTCATCCCAACCGTCACTGAGGGTTCGTACCGTAGATGGTCCGCTGAATGCGAATCCGGCCAGTCCATTATTAATAATAAGGACAGCCTGGATTCAGTGACATATGGCCGTATCCAATACTCGTTGAAAGCTCGGGAGTGACGCCGTCGAGTCCCTGGCACCTTGGCATCTCCGTACATCACCTGACCGAGGGTTCGTCGCTTGAACATCTTGGGCGGTGTCACGTCTTTGTCGACGGGTGATAATCCGCAACTACGGAGAAATCACTACACCACAACTGCCCCTGTCGCAATGGAAGCCACGGTACTGGTGCGCGTTGTGACATTTCTTCATTCTCCAATTCACCATCTCGCCACCGGAT
>NW_003303500.1:77829-81926 GCF_000142945.1 Phytophthora infestans T30-4 | reverse complement strand
CGCCGCATCAGCACCCGTACAACACCACGTACTTCCCGTGAGCAGCGTAATCCGGAGTTCTTCAATCCTCGTGGTACCCTTTTTCGTGGATGTGTACCGAAGCGTGATCGTTGACCCGTCTCTCGATTCAACCGAGCTTATTCCGACCTGGCGATCGTTGTTTGACTCGCCACCGGGTACTCCACGTCCCGCTCTGGCTGCTGCTCCTGTTGAAGCTGGTACCGAGGATTCGCAGGGTGCGGCTTCAACTCCAGCTGCCGAGGCTCAGGTTCCTGATGAAGAGGAGAGGGAGAGTGGTGACTCGACTTCGTTGGCACTCTTGGCCACCGCGGCCAGGCACTTGGAATCGATTTGAATCCTCGCCGCACGTTCCACAACGTTCTCCAGCATCTCAGCTAACTGTTGAGGTGTCCCGCGTGACTTCGTTTTCAGTGGTCGCTCCGTGGTTGGCATTCATGTTTTCTTATTCTTAATTCACTTCCACAGCGTAATCATGTTCATGTTGTTCTTCAAATGCATATACAATTTGTTGTTGCAGTAACATTTTTCGTCTGTTACCACAGGCTGCATCGCCCTGTGGACAGTTCACACGTGATCCAGTCACGCTAGTCTTCATCCGCCACTTGCGCCATCTGCAGCCGATTCTCGCTCTTCTTGGCTCGCAAATAGTCGTACAGCAGACCTCCGCATGACAAGTTGGATGCTGGTTCCCAAGTTGGATCTTCATAGCCCACCCACTTGACTTTGAATTCGCGTACAGCACACTCCGTGCTCGTCGTCAGTGGTGTTCTGTCGTCGAGGATGGCCTCGACTTCATATCCACCGGCAACTTGGTCTGGTTCCCAGCTGTCCTCAGGCAACAGTTCCTCATCGAAGTCGAGTCTTGCTTCATTAGTCGCGTCTAGTACCAACCGAGTGTTCGGTCGACTGTTGAACTCGTTGACAGCCTTGAGTCTCGCCACATGCACTACTGGGTAGAAGCGATACCCGCTTCGGTCAGGCAATTCCAGCTCGTACGCAAACTCTTCCACCTTGCGCTTGATCCGAAAAGGTCCATGCCACCGGTGAGCTAATTTCTTCGTCAAGCCCGGTTTGACGTGTTCCATGTACAACCACGCCCGGCTCCCAATCTCAAAAAGAGATCTCGGTGGGGCTCTTGCAGGATCTTCCATCTCTTCCGAAGCTTCTACGGGGTCCGCCGAGTGCTCGTTTCCACTTGGTTGAGGTACAGCAGCTTTTTCAAGTCGACTCAGGGCATCATTATGCTTTTTTGCCCTTCGCTCCTTTTCTACAGCTTGGTAATCTTTGGCCATAGTGAGGGCGATCTCATGTTGTCGATTGATCTCACGCCGCCACGCCAGTGCGTCCGACTGCTTGCCGAGTCCTCGTTTGAGTGATGACGACATTGCCCGCAACGTCGACTGCGCATCCCAACCATGAACGAGGTAGAACGGCGTTTCCTTCCTCGTAGTGTCTTACGAAGTATTAATAGCAAATACTAGCTTCTCCGCGATTTCGTCCCAATCTTGCTGTAGAGGGTCTTCCGCGTACACCCGTACGGAACCCATCACCGACTTCACCGAGCGTTCCTGCTGTCCATTAGCCTGTGGCCGATAGCTCAAAGTCGCTCGTAATCTTGACTGCATCATTTCTGCGAATGCTTGGAAAACCTCGCTCATGAAGCGTGGGTCGCGGTCATGCCTTATTAATGATGGGGCTCCGAATCGTTGGTACACACATTCTTTGAACACTTGGGCAACACTCAGTGCAGACGTATCTGACATAGCCTTGGCAATAACGAATCCCATGAACGAGCACTGAAATAGGAGCAACGCCGTGTTGCCCCTGCGCGATTTCGGTAGTGGGATCACAAAATCCATCGAGACGATCTGGAAAGGTCGTTCAGCTAGTACGTTGCCAGGTGAGTATCCACGAAGCTGTGGGCGGCTTTTACTCGAGCTGCAATCTGGACATGACTTCACATGCTTCTCCACGTCAGCGTACAAGCCAATCCAATAATAATCGGACTTAACGCGATGGAACATTCTCACCACACCTTGATGTCCTCCTTCCAGCGAGTCGTGACAGTTCTGTAGGACCTCTTGAATCATCGTTGTTGGTACCACAAGCCGCAGCTTGGTCTCCTCTTACCAACCGTGGTCGTACCGACGATTCAATCCAAGTGAAGCACGCCGTCTTCAGACAATACGAACCGGTCAGCATATTTCCAGGCATCTCGAGCTTCTTTGTAACTCAGCTCTTGTGCTTGGCCCTGAAGCACCTTCTTGATGTTAAACCACTTCTGTTCCTCGTCTTGTGCCACTAGTATCCGTCTGTGTCGTTCCCGCTGTATCGCTACCGGGTCAACATCTTCCGCATCGGGAAATGTCGCTGGTACAGTCTTGTGAGGATGGTCTGGCAAATCTTCGCCGATTGAATCTTCGGTGATCGTCTCTCGTCGTTCTTCATTCTGTTCTTGAGCTTTTGAGACCTCCTCCGAGTGTTCATCTGCAAACCTGACGCGTTTCTTGGCTTTCGTCTGTCGCTGAGTCATCACTGCTATATTACCATAATCGCACTTTGGTGAGCTGTAATCAACCACGAAATTTTCGAAAGCTTTCCACTTTGAAGAATCGCTGCCTGACAGTACATGTACTTGACGCTCTGCTCCACGTGACGAAACATCTACCGATTCTTCATCCGGTTCGTAGATCATTTCCTGGATGCGATTCAGCGACGCCAATTCCAACTTGCGAGTTTCAGCCAAGATGCCCCGAGTGACTTTTGATTCCAGCGCTTCAGTGGCTAACGAATCCGCGGCAGCGTTGTATTCTCGTACAACGAGGAGATATTTAACTGATCGAAGTTTGGCCGTGAGCTCCTTGTGAGTAATTAGCAGCCCTAGCAAAGTTTCCTTCCTGCATGCGATCACCCCTAGTGATTGTTGAATCGCGAGCCTTGAGTCACCAACGATGATTAAATCCTCGGCACCGTGCGCAATAGCAGCCTTGACACCGTTTATCATTTCTGTGTTCTCTGCCTCATTCACCGTGGTGGCCGAGAGGTAAGCGTTTGCAGCAATCATTACCTTCCAGTCAGAAAGGCTCCACAGCACCCATGAACAACTCCCGTAGCCACCGTACTTCTCTGTCTTCGCTGATCCGTCAAACGACATGACGAATCCGCTGTAATTACGGGAAATTATGGCGTACAGCAACGCGGGGTCCATTCGAATAGTCGGGGAACCCTTGTTTGGAGGTGCCACCGGCGCGAGCGAGTCTTCCAGGTCGACGAAACTCGTGATGCTTGACTGCAGTAGCTGCGCGAAGGCGACATCCTTCTCCTTCACGCGCTGCACCTTCACGTGCCACTGCGATAGCAGCACGGCGAACTGGACCGAGCGTCCGAAGAGAAACTTCGATTTATGCACCCACTCTAACGTCGAGAATCGTGTATAGACATGTAGCGTCTTTCCTGCCAGCTGGCCGTAACAGATCTTCAACAGCAGAAGTAACGCCAAAACGTCCTTCTCAGCAGAATGGTAGTTCATCTCGGCCTCCTTGAGCACCCGACCGAGGAACCGTACTGGGTGTAACTTGCCTTCATGTTCTCGCATTAGCGTCGTGCTCAACGCCCATTCATTCGCGAAGGGCATGAAATGAACTTCTTTCGACCGATCGAAGTACCCGAGGATGGGTGAATGTGAAACACTCGCCTTTAATTTCTCGAAGGAATGACGTGCCACAGAAAGGCCACCTTCAACGACAAATTCTTCATCCTTTAAGCTGGTACAGGCGCCGCTTCGTAGACCGCAAAGTCTTGAATGAAGCGGCTGTAGAAATTAACCGCTCCAAGAAACGACTTACATACCCTTCTTACTCGCCGGAAACGAAAGCTCGGTGATGGCCGCAAGCTTCTTGTGATCAGCCATGATACTTCCGCGCGAAATTTATGCGACAGAAAGTCTTCTTTGGGCGGGCAGAGTGCTCTCGGGTGACACTATGCTTATCCGACAATGGCCACCCCCTGCAGGCATCTGTCTACGGCACCGGAATTTGTCTAACCCGGTCTCGCTTCCCAACATTTCTGGGGCTTGT
>NW_003303500.1:73479-76094 GCF_000142945.1 Phytophthora infestans T30-4 | reverse complement strand
GCAGCTGAACTCAGCTGTGAGCACCCTGACCACTATAAGTGCTGGGAGTAACCATGTGGTGACGGCGAGCTCGGCGCTCGGAGATCCAGCTGCAGGAATTGACTCGGGAGCTGTTTCGGCGTGCCATAGGACAGCCGACTACGTGAAGGACGAGTGTGGACGCGTGGATGTCTGTCCAGCCGTCGTAACAGACTCAGCGGTACAGTGCCTTAGCGTGATGACTGCGAATTCCAAGCTGGAGGTATTACTTTCAAGAGATGTTGAGGATAACAGTGAAGGACTGAGCTGGACGGCAAATACCAGTAGCAACAGTGATGAAGGTGAGGCACGAGCCGAGTCTGGAGTCGAAGAGTTAAATTCTGCAGCCGTGGTGAACTCAGCGATGGGTACACAAAAGGCTTGCATAATCCAGTCGGCGGCGGTGGACTCGGCGTCAGAAGGTCTAAACGCTGAGAGTGTCTCGGACGTGGTTACAGCATGTCGTCAGGATGTCAGCTATACTGAAGACGCGTTAGCACGCACGGAAGTCAGTTCTGCCGTCACAATTAACTCAGCGGATGAGCACTCCGACGCGACCAAGGACTATGATAGTCGGGAGGTATTACTACCTGAAGGAATAAAGCCGAACGACGACCCAGCTACGGCGGACTCAGCGTTGGAGACTATGGAGGCTGAAACCAGTTCGGAAGTGGTTAGACAACATGACGATGATACCATCTACCTCGGAACCAAGTTTGAACACACAGGAGTCAGATCGACCATCGCAGTGAACTCAGCGAATACGGGCCCTGACGCAGACGACAACTATGGTTTACCAGAGGTATCACTGTTAAAAGGTACTTTAGTTGAGGTCGGAGTAACGAACTCAGCGGCGACGGTGTTCGACCCCGGCGGAATTGACTACGGTTTAAGACAAGCTGAAGATGATGAGTGCAACTCGACGAGAGACCCAACTGAAACCCTAAGACAACACTACTTGGCTATCGCCGCGACCGAAGACGAGCAAGAGGATGATGTTGACGATGGTAAGACCGACATCTTTGAGCGTAGTGGGACAGATCTGGAGTTGACGGACTACGCTCACGAGCTGGCTTTCCTTCCCGACCTCACTGAAGTTGAGCCTACAGAACTCGACTATGGCGCTCCAAACGTCAAGTCGAGTAGTCATACGCCAGCACAGTCGGCTAGGCTGGTGGCAGAGCTGCAAAAGCACGAAGTAATAATGATTTCAAGTGGTAATGCCCTGCCGCCTCCAGCGTACGGATCATTGTGCGACATCGACGTTCAAGGACACGCACCCATTAAGCAGAGAGCTCGGCGGATACCTCTCCGCCACTTGAGCAAACTGTACAAGTTGTTAAAGGGTCTGCTTCAAGCTGGGTTGATATCATTCTCGGGCAGCCCTTAGGCCTCGCCAGTGGTGATAGTGCTCAAGAAGAATGGTGTGGATATTCGGCTATGCATTGACTATAAACTAGTTAATGCGATTACGACACCGATGGAATACGCTATGCCACTAGTCGATGACCTGCTTACCGAATTGGAGAGTTACTTGTGGTTTTGCTCGCTTGATGCTGCGAGTGGATTCTGGGCAGTCTTGATGACACGCCGAGCTCGGCAGATCTCAGCGTTCGTCTGTGCACTTGGACACTTTGAATGGTTACGCATGCCGTTTGGATTGAAGAATGCGCATATGATTTACCAACGACTGATCGACAACGCTCTATGGGGATACGTTCAACCAAAGGGAGGATGGCAGTTGTTTGCTGAACGAATGGCTATTGCTGAAGCCGAGTCGGGAACTCGGCGAGTCGAGCTCGGCGGAGTCAGCAATTCAACGCAGGGTCAGCTGACGAAGTTTGAAGCGGACCACCAATCACAAGCTGACTGCGATCCGATCCAAGACCTGGTCAACGGACCGGACGGCGACATGTTCGCTAACGGAGAACCAGACCAGTCTTCTGGATTCCGGTGTTCAAGCGGAGGTCGTTTGTCGATGATATCTGTTTTGGTGGGGAGACGTTTGACGCCTGCTTGGAGACACTCGACCGATTACTAGCCCGGTTCACAGAATGTCGAATTAGCATCAGCTTTACCAAGAGTATCTTTGTCCAACCCAAGGTTGATTTCCTGTCGCACGAGATTACGCCGAGTGGCATACGCGCTGATGCGAAGAAGATAGCCGCGATCGCCGAGCTCGCCTTCCCGAATCAAAGAAGGGGATGCAAGCTTTCCTCGGTGCCCTTAACTATTACGGCCGATTCATCCAGAACTTGGCTGTTTATGGAGCGGTACTCTATCAGCTAAAGGATACGGACTTTATTCCTGGGGGTGACTTGGCGTCAGCTAAAGCGTCATTCGCCGAGCTCAAAAGACGGGTAGCAGAAGCTCCAATTCTGCGCCATTTCGACTCGGCGAAAGAAGTCCATAAATTGTTGTACGCCAATGACTGGGCACTGAGCAGTACATTGATGCAACCGCACGACCACAAGCTGCACCCAGTTCGCTTCTGCGGACGCGTACTAAAGGAGAATGAGCTCGGCTACCATCCCGCTGAGAAAGAAGAAGTCGCGCTGTTACAATTGCTGAAAGTGTGCTACACTCTCTGGCGGGGA
>NW_003303500.1:69850-71140 GCF_000142945.1 Phytophthora infestans T30-4 | reverse complement strand
TTCAGATGGAGTTGCAGAACGAGGCGATGAATCCACCGACCTGCTAGGTCAAAGAAGGAGTTAAGTCTGGTTGTTTATGGAGCGTTTCAAGTCGGGCCTGACCAAGAAGTTAGCCCACCGATGGCATGGACCATTCAGGGTAAAGAAGAAGGTGGAAGAATTCGCCTATGAATTGGAGTTACCCGACAAGAGTGGATATAGGTTCTACCCAGTGGTCAATGTATCACGTCTGAAGGCAGTCACCGAACTCGGCGGAAGACCAAAGACGAGGTTAATCGCCGACCTCGAAGAGACTTAGCGATTTGACTTTGACGAAGAATTACTGCCTGAAGCCAGCTGGGAGCCAGACACAAGTACGAACCAGTATGAAGTCGAAGCAATTATCGACGATGAGCTACCATTATCCACGAGTACGTCCCGGTCACAACGGAAGTTTAAGGTTAAGTGGGTCGGCTACGATGAGCCTACTTGGGAACCACTGTCGAATTTATCATGTGGAGGTCTCCTGTTTGACTATCTACGACAGAAGAAGCGTGAAAACCGTCTGCAAATGGTGCAAGTTGCAGATGAGGATTAACAGCTATTGCACCAAATGTTACACCAACTCAGCGGACGACACAGGCCGAGTTGAGATGGAATGCTACTGTGTCGAAATTACATATACTGAATAATTACGAAATGAAGTCCTGAACGATACCCTCGGGACGCCCAGTCAAAAGAAGAAAATTAAAAAGTTGGCGATCCGGACTCCAAGTGAGTTGAACCCGACGGAGACAACTGGGAAGAGCTCAGCGGACTCGACGATTGGAGGGGTGGAGTCGTAGCAGACGTCGCCCCTTGGGAAACTGCGGAAGGAGATGCAACATCCGCAGCCGTGGCAAGAAGTATCATCGCCGAGCTAGCCAATGAGACTGACGCCGAACCAGGTGGAAGAAGAACCGGTGCCTCGGAACCCGACTCGGCTGAAGTGGGTTGAGGCGGGATCCGTTCCACTGGGGAGTGGAGTGCCGAACAGAGACATACTCCGGAGACGCGCGTCGCGAGATTGGGAGAGCCCAACCCGTCGTCCGCCCGGGTCGTCATCAGACGCACTCTCGGTCATCCGAGCCCGAGCTCACCCGATTGAAAGACCCCAGCGAGAATGTGGGATACGTTTGACGAATTCAGCCCGCGGTGGGAGCACCCCTGAGCCGATTGTAAGAAAGGCGCTTGGTTCCGCAAGAATCGAAGTCTGTCTTCAAATCTGTGAATCAACAACCTGGAGTGATTCCTGACGGCGGGGAGCGGAAA
>NW_003303500.1:67969-69563 GCF_000142945.1 Phytophthora infestans T30-4 | reverse complement strand
AGCTCATTTACTATAGCTAGCTGAGCGGGCGTGGCAGCCGGGTTGACGTCAGGATGGAGACCCATCAACACACTTGACTTGACGATCCAATGACGACGCTCATAGAGAGCTACAAAATAACGGGTCATTTGGCCATCTGTCTGGATGGGCCTCCCCGCCGAGTCCAAGGGACTGTCGCCACGAAGCTTCACCCACATATCTCCAAGAACTTGCACCAAAGTTCGAGGTCGGGTCTGAGAAGCCAAACACCGCCGAGCTTCCTCCGGTATCGACGGAGAAAACAAGAAAGGAAGCTCAGGGAGCATCCGCCGAAGACGCAGACAAGGATGGCTCGGATCGAAAACAGCCATGAAAGCTCGAATGCCGTCAAGAGAACACGGCGTAGGTGGCACACGACTCTTGCCTCCTACGAGCTCCATCTGCACCCCTCCGCTCAGTGTATCCAATAACGCATTCCAACAACGAGCTGAGCCGAAATGCATAAATGGTACCTCGCGGAGTTGAGCCATGTGAAGAGTCAAGCGACAATCCTTGGAAACCGCTTGCGAGGCTCGAGTCCGTAATGTCGCCAGCGGGAGTGTAAGAGCGTTGGGTAGTGTGACCAAAGCCGGACGTGAGGCAGTCGAGCTCGGCGGAGAGAGAATCGACGCGACCGGGTGCCTACGTGGCGAAGGAGCAGCCGGAATGGATTGAGCCGGAGCCGGATCAGGAGTCGACGGAAGCTGCCGATGCTTGTGGTGTCGGTGCGTCTTGTGATGCTTCTTGTGTTTCTTGTGCTTCTTGGATCGCTTCGGCCGGTGACCGGTAGGACGCGACGAGGCACGACGCTTGTGACGCTGCTGCTTCCCCGAAGCCGACGCAGAGGCAGAACTCGTCCCGTCACCAGAATCTTCGATGAATGCCGCGAGGAGTGGCGATCACTCGGCGGCAAGGACTCATCGCTCATCTCGTCGTCAGAGCCGAAGATTGCCGCATGAAGGCTTCTCGCTTTGGCAGAACGACGAGCATCTTCGGCCGCTGAGTCGGAACCTGAGGGACTGCCAGCCGAGTTCTCGGATAAAGAAATGGGATCCAAGAGCGATCCAGCGGCAGGATTCGTCGAGCCGGCGGACGGTGCAGAACCGTCACCAGGCCCTAACACCTCGTCGTCAGACGCGTCAAGGTCCTCAAGCAGCTGAGCAGTCACAGTGCGGGCGGTCGCAGCAGATCTTCGGATGGGGCGCCCAGACGGGGACGTCAACACGGCCGAGCTCGCAGGGAGAGACGGTCTGAGGACACTCACAGCCGGAGTCACTAGGTCAGTCGGCGTAGTGGATACGCTCAGGCCCCGAGAAAGGAGAGACGTGAGAGGATCGGCCAGATGACGACTGGGAGCGCCCAACCACCGTTGATACGACGCTGAGCGGCGCACTTGACTGGGGCAACCCAGCGGAGATGGTCGACGTCGAGCCTGGGGCACAACGCTTGTAGCCGGGACAGGCAGCGAAGCCACGACATCGGAAGAAGATACTCGGCGGTGGGGTGAGTAAGCCGACTGACGCAGTCAACAAAGGTCCGGAAGACGCAGAACTAACCGAAGACGGCGAAATTATCG
>NW_003303500.1:60773-66822 GCF_000142945.1 Phytophthora infestans T30-4 | reverse complement strand
TCAGCTGCGATAGTCCGAGCAGTTTGCTTCACTCAGAGCTACAGCCTTTCGCAGTGAAGCAAGGAGCATTAAGCAGACTGCGTGGCAGCAGCCTCCAATCAAGACACCTGCTGTCGCGCCGACGAGAGCTGAGTGGACAAGTCGACGTTGCTGAGAGCAAGAGAGTCCAGTCGCCGAGTCAGCGCGCGGTTCTCCTCCTGAACAGCTTGATTGTCGGCTCGGAGATCGCCAAAGATCTGGGGGTAATCAAGAGCGGCGTAGTTGCCTTTCAAGATATCCAACAGGTCCCCCGCGGAAGCAGCATGCAAGATCGCTCGCCGCTGCGCGGGATCGGAAGGCTCCACGGAACGAGTAAATCCGTAGGCCATGAGCCTCGCCAAGAAGGTCAATTCTTCTCGGCGCTCGTACCCTTGCTCGTTAACCCTGGCCATGAGGGAGTCAAGACTCACTGGAGCAGCCGAGTTTGACTGACTGGTGGCGCCCGAAGTGGTGTCGCCCGGCAAGCTCGGTGGACCAGGAGGACGCACGCGAGAAGCCCCCGCTGACTCCGCGTCAGACTCATGGGAAGTTGTCAGGTCGACCAACCCAGCTTCAGGCCGGTCGCTGACCCCACGAGTGCCGACGGGTCGAGGAATCGACTCAGCTGGCGCGCCTTCACCTCGACGAGGAGTTGGAGGAGAATGGTGGCGCTGCGAGCTGTGCTGGAGTAGCATGCGAGGAGTAAGGTCATCAGCCGAGTACGGACCAACGGTGGCAGAACCAAATGAAGGATTGAGACACTCACCAGCTCGGCTCGTATCATAACCCGGGGCAGTTGGTGGTGTAGGGATTTCCAGGATTCGACCATACGCCAACCTACTTTAGATCAAGAATCGGCTCGGTCTGATAGCCCAGAGCTTAGGAACAAAGGATCACGGTAAGTACTCGGCGATCTGTCCGGATATGCTATCCGGATAGACGCTGAGCTCAACGGTCGCCTGAACCCAGCTGAAGGGTCGGTAGAGATCCGAAACGACTACATTTCACTAGATATTTGTATAAGAAAGCATAGGATTAAATAGGGGGGAGCCGAAAGGGCTCCCAGAAGATAACAGAGCAGAATTGTTCTAGTCCAAGACACGTGTACACTCCTTCGGTAAGTCCCTGCATAGGGCTGGATTATGCCTGCCGTCAGTACTCGAGAGGCATAGCTTGTAGGGTATTGACTGGTAGCGCCAAGAGATTAGGTCGGTCCGGGTAAGACAAAGTCTCGCTACGCGCGAACAAAAGTCCCGCATACTCAGCGGGCCGGTACGTCGGATAGCCCGGGTGCCGTAACACTTCTAGCTGAGCAGCCTCTGCGCTCGGTGACCTGTAAAAGCGCTCGCGCGCCGTCGTCCATCCTTTGGTGGAGGGGCAGGGTTGTGAACAAGCTCAGTCGAACCAAACTCGGCGGAGCCTCGGAAGTGATCTGACTTGGTTAGTCGGAACCGAGTGGAAGTGAGCAACCCGTCTGTCCCGGAAGGGCCGGACCGCAAGGGGGGCACCCTCTGCGCAGTCCATACAGCCGCCGACCTAACTCGGCGATTCGTTGTGGTTTATGTAAGGAATCCACATCAGACGGTATTTGTGTGTTCTACTACACCACAATTGTATCAGCGGTAGTAAACGTTAAGGAAAAGTGTTGGGAAGCGAGTAGGAAGAACACGCCTTCTGATCATTGACGTCAGGGCATCCCTAGCTTTTGCCCTATACAATCCACTTCTACGAACAACGCGAAAGAATGGTTTTACGGACCTAAAAAAATGTCTGGCTTTGATATTATCTTCTTGTGTATCGGAGGTTTGCTGGTTGAACTACTAGACCTACTCGAGACCGAATCACTGCTGTTATCATTCACTCGTCTTACTAAACCGTCAATCTGCCGACGCTGTTTAATAGAGGTATATAGAGGAACCTACACCGTTTATTAATAGCTAGGATTAGTTAGGGGTGTCTTCCAGATGTAAGACCTTGTCGGTTTGCAGGATGCGTTTTGTGGGATCGAATTTCTTGAATGATTTCACCGATTGCACTCTCTAAATTTAGCTACCTGTGAAATACAACGTCGAGAAGGCCATATTGGTCATTTTGACGCAGGAAGAGGCTGACAGAGTGTAGAGCAAGAGTAGACTGGTGTCTGGAACCTATCAGACTTCTATAAGTGTACATGTAGATGCTCACGAAGTTGCGGAGCTCTATCAATACTAAGGAATAGTGGGGCACATAGTACTGATTACGACATCTGCTATCATAAACTGTGATTGTCCCCCACCGTCCTCGACAATTGTGGGATTTCGCCAGCCTGCCTGGTAGTGCTGTAAACGTACGGTCACCACGTGCTCCCAACGAACAAAAACAGAAACTGTCCCTTTTAGTTTACAACTGATCGCCCTACTGCGCGATACCGAATGTCAACTGTGTCCATAGTTATTCGAGATTAAAAGTATTGCTGCAACGGGCCAATGTGGTAGAAATTCCTGGTCCAATTTAATTGATTGTTCCAATACTTGCTATTAATCAAGTTTTAACTGCATCAATTAAAAGGAACTGATTGCAATATCGCTGACGTAGCATCGAACAATACGTGCTCGGTCTACTGCAGCAGAAGCGCTTCAGTGCTGCGTTTATCGACGCGGGGACGCGTGGCATTATAACACTGGCCGGCGTGGCAACGAAAGTCTTTGGGAAGCCCGACCTAGCAGTTCACAGCGCAATTTTCGCTCTCGGCACTAACATGGGCAAGCGATTATGAATGCTGGTGAAAGTGATGAAGACGACTGCACTAGATACGACGAAGGCCGCCGTGATGCTGCACTTTTTTCGACCATCTCTGCTTCAGCAAACCTTTGGCAATCACCCCCACTTCAACGAGATTTTATCAGCCTGACGCCGCGCCAAGATACCGCCAATCCAACCAAGCTACCTGGAATTCGGTTGCCCCAGCGCATACCCAGCCATTTTACAGTGCAGCACCTGCTTATCAGCATTCTGATCAGTTCCGTGTAATTGAACGGATTCCGCAGGCAAGGACCGCTGATACCAGCGCCAGTCAAGAACAGAAGCACGATCCTGGTGGTGTCATTGGGTCAGGCCTTTTCCATCAGCAATCGAGGTCTCGGACGTCGCAGCAATCTCTTTACCCGTCGTCGGAAAGTTTTGTTACTCCTTCCAAACGTCCACCACGAGCTCCGCAGACCTTGACACAGCACCGGATGCAAGGGAGGTCTCCTTGTGAACATGTTTTTACCGCTGAACATGCCCCTGAGCCCTCTCCAACTCCAGAGACACCTGATAATATGTTTAGGATTAAGAGAGCTCACAAACCAGAATTGTGGGACTTCATTCGACTTGTCC
This sequence comes from Phytophthora infestans T30-4, assembly GCF_000142945.1. Taxonomy (NCBI): domain Eukaryota; phylum Oomycota; class Peronosporomycetes; order Peronosporales; family Peronosporaceae; genus Phytophthora; species Phytophthora infestans. The sequence continues at coordinate 63,447 of NW_003303500.1, read as the reverse complement.
GTAGGGATGAGTACGCTGGTGTGCCCAAAGACAGCCTCGTGTCGGACAACGCTCGAGCTGCACACTGCCTTAAGTGTGGGGTTGAAATTCAATACGCCAAGGGTACTACCGTCTACGTCAAGAAGCACATGATAAAGTGGCACTCAAACCACCTCGACGCTGTCCGTAAAAGAGATCAAAAGCGTAGATATGGCGTATCTTTATCCAGTGAATGCCGATGCAGCCCAATTCCGACATCAGGCTTCTCAGAAGCTAAGGCAATCACCCCACAACAACAAGCTCATGCTAATAAACTGCTCGCAATATGGATCGCGCAAAGCCTTCGGCCGTTCTCCATAGTGGAGGATGCAGGACTGATTGCTTACTTGCAGTACGTCTGTGAGGTGTTAGGTGGTGTGAAAGTCGAGCTGCCAAGTCGTGTTCTATTGCGTGCCATGATTGTGGAAGTCGTCGACCAGCTTCGAGCTACATTGAAGATGATAATAGGGCGCGAATGCATTTACTATTGCATCACAACGGACATTTGGACGAGTTGAAACACAGATAGCTATATGGCTCTAACACTACACTACGTGAGTGAGGACTTCCAATTCCGCAGTTGGACCTTGGAAGTAGAAGCTTTTCCGGGTCGACACACTTGTGAGGCAATTGCAGCAGGTATATCAAGACTTTGTGACCGATGGGGGCTCGATCCTTGATACTGTTTTAGGATACTTCGAGATGGAGCATCAAATGCTGTCCTGGCGGGTGAAATTCTCGAAATCGACCACATGTCGTGCGTGGCACATTCACTCCACCTTGTCCTCTCATCGGCATTAATAGCGCAAATCTAAGAAAAAACAGAGGCCTGGAAGGGGAAGTGAGGAGGATGGTGTCAGATTTCCACGGGATGGTCTATCGGAGAACAACACAAGGACCCCGAGTGACTCAAACGGCTGATGTAGACTCACACGAACGGTATCTCCGCTGCCAATGCCTAACTGAGGTAAATAGCTACCTAGCGGCTGCTTCCCTGGGCGGAATCGCTAACGATGACCCACTGGCATGGTGGAAGGTAAATTCGCTCATGTACCCTGTTCTTTCGAGACTTGTTTGAAAATGGCTGGGATGTGTGTCAACTTCAGTTCCATCAGAGCGGGCGTTTTCCACCGCTGGTAATATTGTGATAGCAAGCGATGTTCACTTCAACCGGAGATAGTCCGTGACTTGATTTTCATTCACGACAATTACATCCAAGAATCAGAGAGCTTAAAGTAATCTCAATAAAAATGTTCATCGATCACTCGCCGTTTGCGTACTTGATGAGACTAGCTATCGGCCCAGACAGCGTTCCGAGTGTGAGGTTTGCAGCACTTAAATCGTCCCCATAACTAGCGCTCCTAGAATATGCTGATGTGCTTACAGCCCACGGTTACTCGTCTTCGCATACAGGCATTTAAACCGGTTAATTCATATTTAAAGAAAGTATCCGTTTAGTGAGGCAACCCAAAGCAGCTGCTGAGAAACAAAAGTTCATCGCCAGCTGGCCGCCAGTTGGCCACCAGCTAAGGTTAGTTCTAACCGGTGCCCCAACTGTTTTTGTTCATTTCGCCTTTCTCCCTACGCTTACAGCACTACTGCCTGGTGGTCTTCAGCACATGTTTTTCGCGGTTAGGCTAAAGAGCTCTAATGTTGAGGCAAAATAACTTAGGCCGTGTTTGATCTAAGCTAAATCCAGCTGTTATTGTTATTAAAGAGCTGGAATGTCTCAACCAGCTTTATTCCGCTAAGAAACACAAAAAATGACATCCAGCAGGATAGCTCCAAGCGACTGGTTTCAAAATTCAGCTCTGGGTTGAATTTTGATTCGTCCTCCTTTGCCCCTTTAAACAGTGACAGTAGTTCTAAAACCAACGGATGGAGCAGCAGACGAAGAAACAAAGGACGACCCGGAGGCGTGTGGATGAAAAGGTGCTGCTTAAGTCCTACCTTGCAGCGCGCAGCGATGCTTCCTTAAAAGCGACAAAGGTGTCAAGTCAAAGGGCTGGGCGCTTATCGTAACGCGCCTAGCGAAAGAGGAAATCCCTGCTGACAAAGGTTAGTGGTTTCAGTTGTCGGACACTATTGTACTGACCGTATTACTGTATTTGGCAGACCAATGCAAAACTACATACTCAAGACTGATGTACGAATGCGATGTATTCAAGAGACTATGTGACTTAAGTGGTGCTGGCAGGGACAGCAAGATCAATACTCCTACACTCACTGACGAAAACTGGTGTAGATTGACTGAAAAAAACGTGGCTGGGGGGTCTCTGTGCTCAATAGCCGTGGTGTGGGTTCCTTGAATGTTGTTTGCTTTGAGTTGACGCCTCCTGCATTTTAGCAAGCGCTTGGAGGAGCCACAGGTCATCGTCGTCGTCGTGGTCGCTGTCTTCCATTTTTCCCTGGTGATTGGTCTTTTTTTCTGTCTACTTGAGTGGTTGGCGGTCGCAGACGCCTTCAAATCCAGCCTTTTTTCCATGGAACACGATCACTTATTTTTATCTTTATTTTACTTTACAAAACGACTGTTCTACAGCTCTAGCTTATTTTCAAACAAGCTGGATTTGCCCCTGCAAACCGAACACGGCCTTAAAGTTACACTGCGCGACAAAAGTACATATGGACACTCATTGTTTGCTCAAATCTCAAG
>NW_003303500.1:57602-60304 GCF_000142945.1 Phytophthora infestans T30-4 | reverse complement strand
CTCTTCTATGGGCTCCTCCACTTGGGAATCAACAGACTGTAGTAAATTTGCGATGTACTCCCGTGTCGGCTGTAGAACAGCCGCATCCCACGTGAATCGGCTCTCGTTCCGCGTGAGATCATTCGAAACCTTAACCCCCTTACTTACCGTATCCAACGCTAGAAGTGTATACCCTAATCCATTTTTCACAGCATCTATTTAAAGCTCGATCATCCAATATAGACGTCAATTACACTATAATTTTGTATGACGACACATCACATTAGAAATCTTTTTAAAACTAAGGCCGGTTCCTAACGGGATCACGACGGAGCATGATCCAGTTAGGGTTAAGTGTACGTGCAGATCATGATTAATTCACTCTTAACGGGATCGTGACCCTTCGGGTCACGAAGCACAGACGTTTTGCTTCAGCAACACAAACCGGTGTGCTCGAGGTCTCTCGTTTAGCATGGAGTCCGCCGTCTCGACGGTCGCAGATGCCTCCACTAGTAGTGGAGCTTGTGTGAGCACACACTGGACTGCTGTACAGAAGGCAGGCAGCAAGCGCACGGTTCCTCCGCCCTCGTCGGACGACTACAGCACTTGGACGGTAGATCAACTAAAGTTAGAGCGTACCGCGCGTAAGCTTTCTGTGGCGAAGAATACTAACAAGGCCGATCGAGTTACTATCCTTCAGGGGTACGATGAGTCCCAGAATGCCATGGAGCTGCTACTGGATCGTCAGCGGCAGGCCAAACGTGGTAGGGGGCCTTCTGCAGAGACCACTCAACGCAGAAGCAAGCACTGTTTGTATCGCCTGCTCAACGTACTCTTCTCTGAAGATTTTTTCGAGAAATTTATCACATCTGGTGACGCACTTACACGGCGTGAGCTAGATGAGGGTGGTCGGGAGTTCTGGGAGCAGATGGCCGAAGCTTTCAGTACATTTAACGATGACTTCGACCGTCTTGTGTCTCCAGACTCGTTGTTTGAGGGTATTGAACCGCAGTTAATTACGGCTCATTCCGGTGCAAAACTTAAGTCTATGTGGAAGGAATGTAATTCGCGTTTCGCCGCAGCCGAAGGAAGATGCAAATTATCAGGTTCACATGACGAATTTTGGCAATTTTGCCAAGGAGATAAAGTAGCCATGTACGTTCACCTGTGGTGTGAAGAACGCGGTTCAGGTCGGGAATTTTGTGCTACTTGTATTTACGAGGATAGCGAAGATGACGAATCAAAAGAGCGGGGGCCAAGTGAAAAGAAGCAGAAAGTGAATAGGAAGCGGCAAAAACAAGATGATCAACGAAAGAGTCTCGATTCCGTTTCCATTCTCACTGAAGCTGTTAACAAACTCGTCGAGATTGAAGTATCGAGTGCAAAAGGAGCATTAATTGAGGAGAAAACCGCTGTTGCACGTCTTCAACGCGAGAAGATGGAGAGAGATGTATTGGTGGAGAAAATAGCCGCTGTGGATGGAATTTTAGCTCGTCGCCGTCAAGCATTGCACGATCTCGACATACGCATCTATGAGAACGGACTTAAAGGGATGGACGTCGCTGATCTAGAGCGTGAACGTGAGTCTGTATTTAGGCGCGTTCAGACTGCGCAGGAGAAATCGGACGAGCTTCAAAATCACATAATGAGGGACTAACGGATCAATGAATATTTGTTTTTACCTTAATATCCCGATTTGTTTTTATTTACTTAAAGGCCTTGCTAAATTGTATCTCTGAATGTGCTCTAAAACCACTTTGCGAAAGATATGACCGTTTACAACCTGCATATTATCTTTACCCGTGTCGTCAGCTACTGTGGGCAAATAGCTGCAGTTTTCCATTGCGTTAAATTCTCTTGACGCAGCATTGCTTGGTCCTCCACTTTCCGGTTGAGAAATGCGCTCGTTAATGCAGTAATTATGTAATTTCATACAAGTTTTGATAACGAGCCCTGCATGTACATAGTCCACTGCCAGTGGCCTCTTAAATATTTGCCACTTATTAACCAGGAGACCGAAGGACATTTCAATTCGAATGCGTAGTTGGGATATATAAAAATTGTAGTCGGAATAATCTCTGGTTTTGATCTCCGGTTTCGTAAAGGGCACCAGCACGGATGATGACAATGGGTACGCGTTGTCACCGATGACATAATACCCAAAGGGTAAATTGGAGATAGCAGTGTGCAATGGCCACTTTTTAAAAGCAACACTATCCGAAACCTTTCCTGGTGAGTTAAAACAATAACCGGTAAATCTGCACGCTGCGTCACACATGGCCTGCACATTTATACCGTAGCACAAGTAGTGACCCGAAAAGAAAGCTGATACGTCGGGGACTTCATTTGCACTTGGAGCTTTTATAGTGCACAACCACCCATCCACACAACCAACACAACCCGTAAGAATGTTGTATGTACTGATATCTGCAAATTGTGATGCTGCTCGAGTAATAGATCCATGTCGTAAACAGGAGCCGTATTTGATATCTATGGTCATCACATATGCATCATCCTTCATAACAGCAGATAAATCAGAGGTGCTACACGACAGAGCTCGAATGCATGATAGACTCAGCGAGCATGATATAGTCATTGTACTTGTTACTGCGTACTGTCGATACAGTCTGTCGGACTCATGTCGCGTCTAGAAGTTAAATCACAGCGTCGATGTTACTTCTCTAAAACACAATGCTCTGCCATCACCAGGGTCCTCAAGTTGG
>NW_003303500.1:49594-57500 GCF_000142945.1 Phytophthora infestans T30-4 | reverse complement strand
TATGCTACCATGTAGTAGTAAATTGGCGCGATCCAGTCAATTGGTTCATATTTCCGGTTTGGCGACCTCCCCCCATTGCCAGAAGAGATGAGCAGTGAACCCGCGCGTGTGCAAACGCGTTTGACGAAGGAGAGCGGACCCAAGGTGACGGGTGCCGCGAGTGAGTCGAAGATCGGCGGTCCGTTCACTCTGACGCCCAATCCTCCCTTCGTGGCGGCTCGTGTGGCCGTGTACGACCGCATTATGGCGGAGCAGAAGAAGCAGCAGGAGGAGCTGGCTGCTAAGCAAAACCCCATCAAGATTACGCTACCCGACGGCGCGGTGAAGGAGGGTATAGCCTGGCAGACGACGCCGCTGGACGTGGCACTCGGGATATCGCAGGGCTTGGCTGACCAGGTCGTCGTGGCTCGCGTCACCTACCGTGGCAAGCCTGAGGACCCATTCAGCGTCACGGCCGCTGACGTGGACGGTAACGAGGCCAGCGACAAGGCTGGCGAATCCTGCTGCGGTGCCGTGGCTGACTCTAGCGAGCTCTGGGACGTTTTCCGCCCCCTTATCGGCGACTGCAGACTGGAGCTGCTGAAGTTCAACGACGCGGAAGGCCGCATGGTGTTCTGGCACTCGAGTGCCCACATTCTAGGCGAGAGTTTGGAGACAATCAAGGGCGCACACTTGACGATTGGCCCCCCTGTAGAGGGAGGCTTTTACTATGACTCGTACATGGGAACGGAGACGATCCCTGAGAGCGACTTGAGCGTCATCGAAAAGGCCTGCCAGAAGGTCGTTAAGGACAAGCAGAAATTCGAGCGTATCGTGCTCAGCAAGGAGGAGGCACTCGAGATGTTCGCTGACAACGTCTTCAAGACGCAGATCATTTCCACCAAGATCCCTGATGGAGGCAAGACCACGGCCTATCGTTGCGGGCCCCTTATCGACCTGTGCCGTGGGCCACACGTGCCTCATACGGGCAAGATCAAGGCTCTGGCAGTCACGCGTACGTCGAGCTCGCACTGGCTGGGCAAGACCACGAACGACGCTCTGCAGCGTGTGTATGGCATCTCGTTCCCAGACAAGAACAAAATGAAGGAGTGGAAGCACTTCCAGGCTGAAGCTGCTAAGCGTGATCACCGTCGTCTCGGTGTGAGTGAAGAGCTCTTTTTCTTCCACTCTCTGAGTCCTGGCAGCGGTTTCTGGCTGCCTCACGGTTCAGCCATCTACTTCAAGCTGCTGAAGTTCATTCGGGAGCAGTACCGTGCACGCGGATATACGGAGATCATCACTCCTAACATCTACAACATGGAGCTGTGGAACATATCGGGTCACGCGCAGCACTACAAGGAGAACATGTTCGTATTTGACGTCGAAGGTCAGGAGTACGCACTCAAGCCCATGAACTGTCCGGCTGCGTCGCTGATGTTCGACTTCCGTCAACGATCGTATCGTGAGCTTCCTATTCGTCTCGCCGACTGTGGTGTACTACACCGCAACGAGTTGAGTGGTGCTTTAACGGGTCTGACACGTGTGCGTCGCTTCCAGCAGGATGATGCCCACATTTTCTGCCGTGACGACCAGATCAAGAAAGAGGTTCTGGACTTTCTCACCTTCATGAAGTATGTGTACGACGTGTTCGGTATTGAGTTTAACTTGGAGCTGTCGACTCGACCTGAGAAGGCTATGGGCGAGCTGGAGCAGTGGGAACGTGCTGAGACGCAGCTGGCTCAGGCTCTGGACGAGTTTGTGGGTGCTGGCAAGTGGGTGGTGAACCCGGGTGATGGTGCTTTCTACGGTCCCAAGATCGACATTATGATTACGGACGCCCTGAAGCGTCAGCATCAATGTGCTACCGTGCAGCTCGACTTCCAGCTGCCGATCCGCTTCAACCTGAAGTACCGTACGGATGACGCCGAGAACTTCAAGCGCCCGGTGATCATCCACCGCGCTATCTACGGATCGCTGGAGCGATTTGTGGCCGTGTTGGTGGAGCACTACGCTGGCAAGTTCCCGTTCTGGCTGTCGCCGCGTCAGATCCTCATCGTGACGGTGGGCGCTGCCTTCGTGGACTACGGCTACGAGGTCAAGGACGCTCTGTTCCGCGCTGGCTTTGATGTGGAAATTGATGACTCGGGCAAGACGCTGAACAAGAAGATCCGTGAAGGTCAGATGGCTCACTACAATTTCATCCTGGTGGTGGGCGCGCACGAGAAGGAGACGCGCTCGGTCAACATCCGTACGCGCGACAACAAGGTCAGGGGTACCAAGACGCTCGAGGAAGCAATTTCCATGTTCAAGGACCTGGAGGTAACGAAGGCGGCTGATGAGTAAGCCGAGCGCGTGATGGCTCGGAGGTAGTTTCTCTCAGCACTTGGCGTTGATTTTGCATTTGCTAGCCTTAGTTTATGGGGAAAATGTCACCGTTCTGACTGAAGGTGTACGTGAGCCCGGCTACCAACATTAGATGGTCACTACTGACGTGTGTGCAAGCCTCGGACGAACACAGTGGGAGCACTGCTGCACAGGGTACAAAAAACCTCATTCTGAAATTGTTGACGTGTCCGCACCCTGTATTCTCTCTCTGAGCTTCTGAGTGGTAGAAATAGACTTTTTCGTGATAGGTCAATACTCAGTTGAAATATAACCGGTGCCATCTTGTAGCGTTATGGCCCTAACTCGAGCCCAAGCTGCTGCGGCTGCATCAGGTCAAGTGAGGTGACAGACGTCGAAACTGCGATGGTGGAGCACGTGGGGACAGACCTGGCATCTTCATCGGCTTTACCGCTCGCTCCCAGCGTTGCTGATCATCTGGTAAGTCTCGCCCAGCACTTCATACCTCAAACCCAGACCCTTGCTGTTGAGCACGTAGCATTGCAGCAGCAGCAACAAGGGTCCAGTCACGCCCAAAATGCAGCATTGGTGGCGATACAGGTCTCGACAGAGGCCAATTTGAGGCAGCTCACTGATCAACGACGCGCAATTGTCGAAAGACTAGGTGAAGCCCTGACAGCAACGCAATCAAATCTCCAAGATCAGCTCCATCATCTACAAACGGCTCAAGACGAGCGAGGAGGACAAATAGAGCAGTTCGTGAATGACAGAGTTGCTCACGCACTGCAAGAAGTACAGAAGGAATCACAAAGAGAAGCTTCGTCTCAGATCCAGGGAGTACACAAAATGCTTGAAGAGATCGAAGCCAAAGCTAACAGTGGCCTTGAGAACCTATCCCAGTACGTTCAACAGCTCGTTGAAGACAAAGTTACAGCATCTCGCCTCAGTGATGCCCCCGACGACCGGACAATACTGCTCATACAGAAAGAAGTAGAGGCTGCTACCTCGAGCATTGCGTCTTCCATAAAGACATAGCTGTAGCTAAATCTACATACAGTGTGCGACACTATACGACAAAAATTACTGGTACCAGTCGACAGTGCTGAGGAGCCACGCCGTGAAGCTTTAAGGGCCCTGGTCATGGAAATAACAACGGACGCGGAGCGCCGATTAGAGGCTCGGATGCAGCGAGCTCTTACAAACACGCAATCTGAATTGAATCTGCAACTTCAGCGCCAAGCGGACGCGACATCGGCACTGTGTGAGCAAGTTCGAAAACTAAGTGTTCGGTCAAAGCGACAAGTCCAACAAAATGACGAAAGCGTTTCAAAAAGTACCATTACAGATCTTGTTCAAAAAGCAGTCGACCAGCGCATTAAAGCTCAACATGAGAATGAGCTCTGTCGATCTGATGCCAGCTATCATCTTCAACAAGAATTACATACGCAAGGCTGACGAATTAGATGATGATACACCTGCTACTGACGAAGATTTCGAACTTGAGAAGAGGATGCAAGAAGCCTGGTGGAGATCGTACATACAAACATTCCGTCTGTACCAGCCGATTCGCCTTCAACCAAAGGCGGCGATGTACCTGACGTTGTAGAGGAGAAGGCACCGACGGCGTCGCCGGAGAGAGATCGCTCAAGCACGATTGAGGGGGAGACTAAGGAAACTTCACCGCCGCTGGCAGAACTGCCGCAGTTGCAGGGGGGCTTTAGCAGTCGCCGCCGCCCCCAAATACCGCGGTGCTACAGTGAATTGGATCAGATTCGCATGGCCAGCGGCTCTCTCGCCGCTCGTTGCACCAACAGCTTCTGCTGGCGCAGCCACAGTAGCCTCCGAATGCCGGGATACTGCAGAGAACCCAAACGGATACACATGCCCAACGGCTATCACGCTGCTCCCAGCGATAGTCGCGGAACACGAGAGCTTGACTTCAGGGTTATTGTGTCCGAGGCTCAGCTCCAAGTCCAGGAGAGAGCGGAGCTGGCTGCACAGCGCTATCAGTCAAACCGTAGCTATGAAAAATGATGTTGTGGAAATACTGGAAGATGTGCGAAAGCTAGGATGCAGAGAAAAAAAAGATGAAGAGGGGTTATATTCTACCAATACATGTTGCTGAAACAGATGCGTTAACACGTTGTATACACACGGAGAGCGAACAAATTACGGATGCTCATATTTACAATGCAGATTTCTCTTCTGTTTCTTCTTCTTCTCCTAGTGTTGTGCTAGAAACGAAGCTGGCTAAAATATCACTCGTCAGGTCGTTCATCTCGTAATCCAGGTCCGAGTCCAATGGAAATACAAAGCTGGACGGTGTGTGTAAATGATGTTGGCCCTTTGGAATTTCCTCATATTCAAGTATGTGACGGGGTCACACAGCACCTTGCGCTAGAGGAAGTTATCTTCCGAGAGTATACAAACTCTCAGTGAACGGCAGTTCACAGGTCCCCTCTTTAATTAAAGAGAGCGAAGTGACCTAAATAAGGTAGATTGTAAACTGAGTATATTTATAGGTAGGTTAAGTTTGGGTTTATTAATAATACAAACTATTAGTTACCTATAGAAATGCAATGTCATTTAGCCAATGGTTGGCTTTGAACGACCTTGGTGCCTTGTACCAAATATCCCGGAGTATGACGTGTCATAGTCCTGGAGTGTGAAGTGTCACACTTCATGTAGCCAGGGTACACTTAGGGCTACGTACCCCGTTACATCCTCCCCCACTTAGGTTCGGTTTACCGACCAATCAGAATGAAGAGGTGCTCGTCACAAACTCTCATTCTCAAAGTCGAAAACCATCGACTTGGCCGCGCGAGCGCGGCGGAGGCTCACTTCACAGTTAGAGCCTCGAGCAGCAACCTGTGCGCTCTTCGTCTAGGTCTCCACTTCGACCGTTATCATGCCTCGTGGCACTGCAAAGAGCGGTGCTAAGACACGCTCCAAGGCTGCTGCCGGTAAGGCGCAAGCCAAGAGCACTAAGCCTCACGGCAAAGGCTCTGCACTTAAGGAGGCTACTCAGGTGGCCTCCGAGGCGATCGGATCCTCGGGTGACGCGGCTGTGGACAAGCGCGCAAGCAGGCGCCGCAGTCCGTCGCCCTCGTCTTCAGACAATCGTCCGAACCCTCGGTTCGTAGAACGTGAGCTCAACTCGGGCAGTGAAGACGATGCCGAGTCCGAGAGCACTCATGATGCTCCTGCGGGCTCTGTGGGAGGGCACAGCCCAGTGCCCAGTGAGCACAAAGATGACACCGTGCAGTCGCCCGCAAGTGATCACGGTGATCACAGTCCCAGGACCTCTGTGCGCTCTGAGAGTCCGGCCGTTAAGGCTAAGGGCGTTCCCAAAGCCGGTGGCGATGAGGAAGAGAATCCTCGCAAACGTCTCTCGCTTGCCGAGGGTCTTGCGCGCGCTAAGGCCTCTAAAGCCGAAGGCGCCAAGCCCTCAAAGAAGCGTACCGCCTCTAAGGCTCCACTCCGCGAGGAGAAGGAGACTCGACGCTCCTATCAGAGTCTCTTCGGCTCCTCCGATGAAGAGGAGGAGAAGGACGAAGTAGAGGAGGAGGAGGGTGCTATCGTTGAGCCCCGGGAGGTCTCGAATGACCTCGACCAGCAGCAGGAGGGTTTCCAAGCTGTCCAGCGTGTGCGTGGGGGTTCGGTGGCGGCACCCGTCAGCCAGGGAGCTGCCATCAACTCAAGAGGGTATTGGCCTCCCGAGGAGAGCTCTGGGGCTGACCTCTTCTTGGCGGTTCTCGTCGCTCCTCGTGGCCTTCTGGGCGGCCACACTTCGAGGGGCATCTATGAACGAGCCCTTGTTCAGAAAGAACAGTTGTTCGTCGACAACTTGGAGGCTGCTCGGTGTGTGCTTCTCGCGCCACACCGCATTCCCCTTAAGGACTTCACGACTTGTCGTAAGAAGCCCGAGACCCGGGGTGGTCTCTATCCTGTTTGGGGATACCCCTGGGTTATGCCCGAGAACTGTCCCACGTGGAGTTCTTGTGAGGACATGTTCTGGGCGTGGGTGGAGACTCTCAAGTACTCGCCCACGGAGTTATGGGAACTCCATGAAGATCAGCAGCTGTCCCACATCCTGAACCAGCGTGATCTTCGTGTGAGGTTTGCCCACTTGAGCAGCAAACGTATGCTGCCAAGGGACATCCTGAAGCGCGCGGCTTCTAGCGCTCACGATGAGCGCGGGTACGGTATGTATTCATCGACCGTACCCCGTTCGGGCAAAAAGCCCCGGACTACTTATGAAGCTGCCGCCGCTTCTGTTCCCAGATTGCGACAGCCTTCGGGCAGTCAATCAGGAGCCGTTCAATCGGCTCCCACGAGTTCTCGGAGTGGGCATAATCCCTCCACTTCACGAGGAGCTGTCGCTTGCCGCGACACCGTTGCTCCTGGAGGATCCGCTCCACGTGGAAGTGGACTTCTCCATTCCGGTCAAGCAGGGGCAGAGGTGCCCTCGTACGAGTACGAGTACTCGGCGCCTCCCGAGAGCCACTCTCGTCCGAGTGCTCCGACTGCGGGTCCGACACGGGACCCTGAGGTTGACCGTCTCCGTCAACGTATCCTCGTGCTTGAGATTGCACTTGGCCTTGGGACTGGCGGTAATGCTGCCGCCCAGGCCGGGAATCAGGGCGAGCTCGCTCGTCTTGCGGGTCGCCTGGACCTGGTGGAGCGAGAGGTCGCGAGTGCACCTGCGAGTGGATCGCCGGGCCTCTTCGTCCGATCTGGACGAGGCCTTTCGCATGATCCGACGGATCGAGGCTTTGTTGCCACGTCCGGAGCCGCCTGCGGCACACTCCCAGACGTACGCGTATGGTGCGTACCCGGCGTACTCAGCGTACTCGGCGTATGGCGCCGGGGTCGTTCGTATGGAGCCCCTCCGGCGTACGGTCTTGACCGCAGCCTTGCCGTCCCGACCGAGGCTTGGGTGCCTGCTCCGACGCCCTCGTCGACGACTGTGACCGGCCCTCGCTTCGAGGAGCTGGGGCAAGGGGGGTCTGCGAGTCAGCAACCCCCTGCGGGTCAAAGTACCGCTTAAGACGTCCGACATAGAACGTCGGGTGCGTCGTCATTGACTTTGGAAGGTCGATGGTGTACGACGCACCATGTCTGGCCAGGACTGCAAAAGGTCCGATGAAGCGGTGCTTCAGTTTGTTGCTACCGACAGAGCTAACAGTGTCTAGAGGTAGGTTCCTCGTGTCTAGCAACACTAAGTCCCCACCCTCAAATATACTTAAGTTTCCTCTACCTTGTTTGTCTGAGTACTCCTTTTGTTTATCTTGGGCCGCTGCCATGGCATCGCGGACCCTGCTGACAATGTTCAGCTTGGTGTCCATAAAGGATTCCACCTGTTTTCGCAGCGAAACTGGTCTCACATCCGAGACCTGGGAGGAAAGGGCTTTCCGAGCCTCTCCCCCACTTAGAGTAGAGGAGTCAGTGTCTCCTCGAAGAGTGAGAGGCACTCTGGGGTGGCGGAAGCCGTTCAAGTAGAACGGCGTGAACCCCGTGTACGCGTGCACCGCGTTGTTGAGCGCAAACTCAACAACTGGAAGCTGCGTCGACCACGTACGTG
>NW_003303500.1:38501-49463 GCF_000142945.1 Phytophthora infestans T30-4 | reverse complement strand
TTGACGCGCTCTGTTTTGGCCGTCTGTCTGCCGGATGGTCCGCGATGGACATCTGCAGACGAGTTCCCAGTAAAGGGAACAGCGTTTTTCCAAAACGCGGCAGTGAACCGCGGGTCTCGGTTCGAGACAATCGTCTCTGGGAGACCGTGATAGCGGAACACGCCATCGACGAACAACCTTGCGGTTTGTTCGCCCGTAACAGTGACGGGAACTGGAGCAAGATGTATTATCTTGCTCAGCCGACACACGAACACCAAAATTCCCGGTGTTGCCGTGTCCGTCGGCGGGAAGCCCAAAGATGAAGTCAAGACTCATCGACTTCCAACAACCAGCCGGTACGGGCAGGCTCTGTAGTGGAGCCGAAGAGTGCCCTGCGGGTTTGACCCGCTGACATGTTTCACATGTCTTAACGTATCGGGCGACCCACTTGTACATGTGGGTCCACCAGAAGGACTGAGAGACCGTCAGAAAGGTCTTCTCGCGGCCCAAGTGGCCGCTGGAGGGCGCGTCATGCGCCTCCGCGAGGATGTCGAACTTCAGATCCTCGTCGTTGGGTACGACCACCCGTGGAGGATCAGTGGGCTCCACCCGGTAATAGAGGAGGCCCTCCTTCAACTCATATCGGTGGAGTCGTGAGCGCTGTCGCGACGAAAGCCAGTCGGACTTCGCGCTCGTTCCGGCCTTAAGGAACTTGATGATAGGCGCGACAGCCTCATCGTCCCGATACGCCATGCGTATACGATCATATAGATCCGTTGTCACCCGCGTGATGTGGGCCAACTCATAGTCGGGACGCCGAGAGAGGGCGTCCGCAAGCACGTTGAGCTTGCCCGGCTTGTATTCGACGCGGAAGTTGTATTCCGCGAAGAAGGACAGCCACCTCGCCATCCTTTGGGAGAGGTGAGGCGAGTTAGTCGCCGTCCTCAAGGACGCGTGGTCTGTGTAGATCACAAAGGGCCTAGAGCCCAGAAGGTGAACACGGAACTTCACAAGGGCATTTTTCATTGCCAGGAGCTCCTTGTCATGGACAGGGTAGTTCCGCTCGGCGGCTTTGAGCTGCCTGGACTGGAACGAGATGACTCGTTCCTGTCCAGCCGTGTCGGCCTGCAGCAATGCACATCCGATGGCGTAATTGGAGGCATCGCAGACGACGCTAAACGGCTTCGTCTCGTCCGGCAGGGCCAGGACAGGGGCCTCTTGGAGACTGGCCTTGATGCTGTCAAAAGCATCCTGGTGCTCTTGCTCCCAGCGCCAGTCGACGTCCTTATGAAGGAGGCTCGACAAGGGCTTAGCGAAGCCCGCGTACCCTGCACTGTACTTGTAAAGGTAGTTGGCCAAGCCCAATCACTTTCGAAGATCCTTCTGGGATCGGGGCGTCGGCCATGCTGCTATGGCCTTGACCTTGTCTGGGTCAGCCCGAACGCCCACGTTGCTTACGAAGCAACCGAGAACTTTAATCTCTGGTAACGCGAAACGCACTTGGCGATGTTGGCGTAGAGCTTGTTCGCTCGCATTACGTCCAACACTCGACGGATGTGTCCTAGATGCACCTCCATGGTCGTCTTGCCTCCCTCGGCACGGCTATGGACGAATATGTCGTCGAAGTACGTCTGTACGAAGGTACGCTAAAGGGCGGAACAATTGCGTCACCACGCGATTGAACGTCGCCGGGGCGTTAGACAAGCCCTGCGGCATGACGATCCACTCCCAAAGCATGCCGCTTGGAGTGCTTACCGCGGTGAGCGGGATGTCACTCTCGCGCATCAGGATTTGGTAGTATCCGTCTACCAAATCCAGCGCACTGTACAGTACGCTCCCGGCCATGTTGTTCAACAACACATCCTTTCGTGGGATTGGTGTTTGGGCCGGCACCGTTGCGTTGCTCAGCTTGTTATAAGCGTGAACCAGACGCCACTTTCCGTTCGGTTTACGAACGCAGAAAGTCGGCGTCGAGTGCGGGGATTTCGATTCCCGCACCATGCCTGCCTTCGCTTTCGCGGCGAAGAAGGCATCAATGACCTCGCACTGTTCGCGCGGGAGAGGCCATTGCCTCGTGACACAATACTTTGTGCCGGGCACGAGATCAATCTCGTGCCGTACGCCTCGATCCGGTGGGAGTTGGGTCGGTGGGTGTTTGTTCACCACGTCCGCACACTTCGTCACCAAAGGATAAACCGGATCCTTGGGGTTCTTAAGAATCTCACAACCCAAGCGCGCCTGACGCTGCTTGTTCATGTCTTCCAGGACGTTTTTGTCCAAGACAGAGGAGGAGTTCAGCTCCTCCTGAGTGGTCTTAGGTCGTATGAGTACCATCTCAGCAATCTTTCCAGCCTTGAGGTTGGTCAGGAAAGACTCAGCCGTCATTTCCTCGAGGTGCAGTATCTCTGCAACCTCTGGCAACGGTTCCAAGTGGGCACCAGATGCCTTGACGGGTAAGCCCGTCTCACCATCGAAGATGTGATAGCACTCTTCCACCGGCCTTGTCGGAGGAGCCCGGGCCCTGGACTCCGAGTCGCTTGAAGCGACGTCGATCGGAACGAAGTTCGGATCCGACTTGAGGCGGCGGCGGCGTCTTTGCCGACGGCGTCTGTGACGGGAAGCTTTGCTGCCCACGTCTAGGGATGTCGTCGCTACGACATCCGAGGCACTCGTGGCCTCGTGTGGTACTGTTGTACCCACACAGGAAGCGTGTTCAACGCCTTCCTCTTCAGTTAAGGTCTGGGCGACCGCGTGTGGCACTGTGTTACCCACACAGGAAGCGTGTTCAGCGCCTTCCTCTTCAGTTAAGGTCTGGGCGACCGTGAGTGGAACTCTGTTACCCACTCTGAACACGCTGTTCTCAGTGGTCATGACAGCTGCAGCTGTCTGCGGAACTAAGTTACCCACCTGTGGACCTAATTTACCCACTTGGCCGGCGCCTCTTCTGGGCGCGGCCACCATCAAACTATCCTCGGAGTCGTCATATACGTCGACGACTCCCAAGCATCTGCCGGATGCTTTAGTACCCTGGCAGCCCTCGCGGGCGCCCCGGGTCCTGACAGAGGTGGGAACATGACTCACCAATGCTCTGTCGGACTGCGCAGGGCGGCTGGCACCGATTGCCTTGCCTCGCCAGTCGATCCAGGGCTCGTGCTTCTCAAGCCAGGGCATGCCCAGGATCATATCATATGGATCCATATCGAGAACAGTGAACTGTTCGAGGCTGTCAAAGTCTTCAAACTTGACGGCCAGATCCACTTGGACGTTGGGGACAGTGACGACCTTCCCGTCGGCCAGTCGCACTGACACCGTCCCGTTGCCCTTGCTTTCTCTCAAAGCTTCGGACAACTTGTTGCTGTTACGAGCAACCGCCTGGCGGCGTGCGAAATTCTTCGACGCCCCAGAGTCAATCAAGATTCTAAAGGGATGATCGTATCCCCGTACACATCCGTGTACTACGAGCAACCCGCCGCTGCTCTTCGCCGATTCGAGAGTGCGAAGACTCTCAGGGGCTAAGTCCCCGTGGTACGCGCCACCCGCGCACCCATCTCGAAGACTTAGTTCCTCCCCAGTAGGGCGCCCCGCCCCTACTGGTTCCCTGCGTTCCCCTGTCCCCGGGATCCTGGCTTCTGCCAGCGACCCTTGAGGACGGGCTTGGGGAAGGACCGTCTGCGGAGTCTTTCCGCGGGGCAGTCACGCTTGAAGTGGCCCATCTTCCCACAGCGGAAGCAGCGGATGTCACGCTGTTCGGCGGACCCGAGTTCCATGGGAACTGGTCCGTTGGGGCTTGTTCGACTGGGAGCCGACAAGGAACTCCAAGGCCACGCTGAGGCCGGCGTACGCGCCTGGCGATGGCTGTACTCTTCTTGAAGAGCCACTTGAATCGCCTTCAAGGGTGCTTGACTGCACCCGGAACAGCTGAGTGCGTGCGGGGCCGACTCGAAGGCCGTCCATGAACACATTCATCTTGATGTGTTCGTTGAGTGGGTTTCCCACTAGGGACGCCGTGAGCTCCCGTATCTCTTGCACATACTCGTGCAGTTCGCGCCTCCCTTGTTTACACGCGAGGAAGCTGGCGGTACTCGTAGTTCGCCGGGAGGAATGCGGCTCGGAGCTGTTCGCACAGCTGAGCCCAGGATGTGAAACATCCAGGGGATGTTGCTTCCCGTGTGTACACCCGACTCTTAGCACGGCCGCTAAGGTTGGAGAGTGCAAAAGCAACGCGCAGTTGCTCGGTCGAGATCAGAGCCGCGTCCATCGCGAGCTCTACTTCTCGGACCCAGAAGTGAAGGTTCTCGCCTTCCTTCCCTTCATACGGCTTAACCTTCAGGCGTATTGGCTTCGGGTGAGGCGGATTTGCTTCCGCCGCCGGAGCCTGCAGGTTCTCCCGCACATGCGCGATGAGGCCCTGCTCGTACGCGTCGAATGCATTGACGCGCTCGAGCTGCTCAGCCGGTGTTGACACCACCAAGCTCTGCAGGACCTCCATCCCGAAGATGCCTGCCATCTTCCGAACCGACTCGAGCTGAGAGTCGTTCAAATGGGAGAAGTCGTTCCTATCCATGGCAACGAGCTTCGGAGAGGTTCAGGTAGTCTACCCGCGGTGGCGTGGATTGACCAACAAGTGCTACCAAGTGGGACGGGGTCACACAGCACCTTGCGCTAGAGGAAGTTATCTTCCGAGAGTATACAAACTCTCAGTGAACGCCAGTTCACAGGTCCCTTCTTTAATTAAAGAGAGCGAAGTGACCTAAATAAGGTAGATTGTAAACTGAGTATATTTATAGGTAGGTTAAGTTTGGGTTTAATACAAACTATTAGTAACCTATAGAAATGCAATGTCATTTAGCCAATGGTTGGCTTTGAACGACCTTGGTACCTTGTACCAAATATCCCGGAGTATGACGTGTCATACTCCTGAAGTGTGAAGTGTCACACTTCATGTAACCAGGGTACACTTAGGGCTACGTACCCCGTTACAAAGTAAGTCAACGAAATCGCGGTTCTATTCAAAAATGAGCACACGTTGATGTTGTGATCGGCGAGAGTCGTGCGCTGCGTAGCTACCATGCTTCCTGAAAGACCCAAGTCGCGTTCAATCTCACACGAAGACGATGGAATTGCGTACAGCACTTTGACGGCTTTTGGATTTATTAGGCTCCTTGGTGCTCAAGTCTTTGCCAAAATTCGAGAACTGTTTCTCTAGGCGTGCTGTCACTTGAACGTTCAACATCAACATGATCTTCCATCCACCTATCCAGGTCCTCTTCTGCACGTCGATCACGATGGTTTGTAGCTGGTCTCCTCGCTGGTCTAGACGCAAATTCCGCTTCTAACCTACTGACTCGCGTCACCGAGGGAGCGAGAGGAATCTCCACGACATCTGCGGACCCAATGACCGCTGTGAGTAGCTCCAGTAGCTTGCTTCGTATTTTTGCATTAACATCATTTTTTTTTCTCTCAACAGCTTTTTCCCGGAATTGCCATGCTGTCGACAAGACGATATTATCACACGATCCAGACTCCTTTCAGTGTGTTTGTAGATGGGATGAAGTTTCAGTTGCATCTCCATAATGAACGCGCATTTTGCGAGCTTGGTATCGTTGTAGTATCTGCTGAAGAAGCGTTGGTCTAGTGCTTCTCGTAGGAGAAGTCGTGTCTTAGCTGCAAGAGGCGTGAGGTCACTTGCAGCTATCCACCGAGGGTTTTCATCAGTCGACGTGTAGTGTGGTAGAGCATGATCAGGATTGAGATCTTCAATACGAGCTCAAACCAGTTTCACTAACACTTCAACCTGCATGGGGCGCTCAGCCTGACAAATTCGTTTTATCTCTCCAATTTGCTTCAGCACTGAGAGGACATGTTTTAAAGCGTCATGGCGGTTCGCGAGTGGGAACTCCGGTGGCTTTGCCTGCGCGAAGCGCTTGACGAGCTCGCTCTTCATACCACGCAGTGATCGCCGGCCATTTCAAAAGTATGCTCTCCAAAACATTTGGCAGGCTCAAAAACCGAGACGTTGAGTATCCCACGAGTCGAGTGGAGGCCCTTTCACCTTAGACTTACACAGCTCATAAAAAAAATTCCCATTGTTGAAACGTGCTTAATTTGAAATGTAGTTCACGCAATTTTTGCTACAAAGTCTGCCATTGCAGGATTCTCGGCGGCGCTTGCTGCGCCATTCACACCGCACGAAGCTTTTGCGGCCGCGTGAGCCATGTGAGCGAAGCACCACTCCCAGTTCAAGTTCAACTCCTTACGCAACATAGACGCCACGTCTCCCCCAGCATCACTACACCTTTGCCAATTCAAAGTGGCTGTAGTGCAATTCAAAGTGGTTACTGTCAAAAAGTAAAAAAAGAAAAAATGTAAAAAATCACAATAAAAGTATATATTTTATTTTTAATCCAGAGCAAAGTGGTGTTTGTCCAGCTCAAAACGGATTACTTTCCGTACTCCATTGGCTCGCTTCTCTTCGCAGCGGCGACTGCATGCGCACAGTAACGCGCCATTCTGTTGACCAGCCTGACTGTCATACACGGCATGCAATGGTCAGCAGCCTTCTCCAGTAGCTGCATTCGACTCTTGCTCATCTGGCCGCGAGGAGCGCTGAGCATCTCGTCGTGGCTCAGAGCAAGGAAGCTTTTTATTTTAGCTTTTGGCACGCTAAAGCAACCTACAATAAATTACAGTAAAGTACATGGCAGTACCATTTTAGCATGAATACAAACAATAACAAGACGGAAACGTACCTTCAATTGGGTTGCACATTAAAGAATACGGGCCCAAGCGTAGTAGCACCAAATCGCTCCGCTCCCTCACCAAGTCTTCAGTCTGGCTGTGTGCTGGGGCATTGTCCAGCACAATTACAATCGGTTTTCCCAGGAATTCCGTTTGATAGACTTCATTCGCTTTGACAGCTTCGTAGATAGCATCCACAAAATCAGCGTTGGCCTGCATCTTGATGCTTCCACGCTGCGTCTTGTAGTGCACGAGGCCAATTTCGGTAGATACCGCGCACTGAACTTGTAAATTCTTTCCTTTGAAGCTGGAAGCTTCACAACCGCGCGCTCTCCTTCACGTGCCCTACTCTGGAGACGCTTGCAGTACAAATTGAAGTTGGTTTCGTCATAGTAGACGATGAAAGAACCCGCTTGGCCATGCCTCAGTAGTTGATCAGCAAACACACGCCTTTTTCAATGTTCTCTTCATTGTTGCATGTTGCGGGCTCGATCCGCACCTACATTTGTCAATTACATGCATAAGAAGTTAGTATAAATACCAAAATAAAATAGCAGCACCGTGTATTACCTGTTTCATCGTGTACATTTTTCCACAAAGCTTTTGCCTAATTAGAGACGCGCTCAGCTTCACACCAAAGTCAAATAGAAGCATGTCTTGTAGCTGCACCAGCGTGTAGAGACAGCTCTCCTCCACTTAGCCTACGAGTGGCGCCTCCATGGCTGGAGTGCACTTTACGTTTACCTCTCGTGCTCCTCCTCTCGCCTTCACCTCCGGGGATCCCCTAGCCACAATACGACGGGCAGTAGTGGCAGGGATCCCGATGTGAAAGGCAACCAGCAGCCAATCGCGGTCCTGTTTGTAGGCATCAAGGACGCGTGATCGCGCCACCACCGTATGCTTCGGCTCGGTTGGCATCTTGCCTGCTGATTTGGTTGTAATGTTGGTTTTGTAGTGTGCTCTAGGTGAGGCTTTCACAGCCACCACTTTGCTCTGGACTCCTGCCACTTTGATCTAAAGACAAAATTTTAAAAATAATTATGAAATATTTGTTTTACTTCAGCTACTTCACACCACTTTGAACTGCACTACGGCCACTTCGAATTGGCAAAGGTGTAGTAGCGCCATAGAAGCTGTGTAATTTTAAATTAAAGTCCTCAAACATGTGCTCCAGCCAGGCTTTAAATGGTTTCATGATACCGCCGTCACGATCTCCATATGCTGGGTTGAAGTTCCTTGTACCGAATAGAACATAATAAAACTGCCACTGTTTGTCCACGAGGTAGACTCTCAGCCCGAGGAACTTCACTGCTGTCGTCTTGCACGTCCAAAAAAAATCCGCGACCAGAGTAAAATTCGAATACGATTCTTTGTTTTCCTCAAGAAAATTAATTACTTCGCTTCTCGTCGACGAATACAGCTCAGCAATCAGTTCCGCCACTCTCTTTGCGTTAATCATGGACTTCATCTCGTCCTTCACCAGCAGCGCGTTCATAAGCTTCGTCTCTTCATATTCACCAAATCGAAACGGTAAGTTGTTGTTGATTATCTGTAGAGTCTGCAGAAGAAAGTGTAACCGGGTCGGATTTCTCGAGTATAACACCGATAATTGCAAGTGCTCGATGTCTGCATCACGCTTGCGCTTGGTTGCAAGCACCGACTTCGTTTTAGGAGAGCTTATTTTGTGAAGCCGATTCAGGTGTTTGGACGCCATAGTAGTTTTCCCATTATGTAATTTGATCAAATTGCGCTCTGGTATCCGACTGCCCTCATCAGCTAAGCACGCCCAGGCAAGTACATTCTTCCCATTCTCCGCATATTCGACGCGCACACCCCATTTGAAAATGAAGGAAGTCTCAGTAGGACGCGGCCGGACCACATTAAATGGACCGCGCGCTTCAAAGCTCTCCACTGCCTGTCGAACTGCAGCAGGGGGGTCGGCCATAATTGCAGTAGCGAACACGACGAGACTGTGCGGCTCTAGTCTTGCGGCAATGAACCGTAGCTTGACCTCACTAACGAGGATACAGTATCTGGAGCAGTGCTAGACGTGGGCCACAGCGCGAATTGGAACGAAGCTCGTAATTTTTCAGTGCCTTCAAAGATTCTGTCAATATCTACCAATCAAGTGCGCTAAGAACGAGCACGTGATACGCACTTATTTCCGAGAGAATTTTGAATGAATACCGGGGTGAAAAAATCCAAAACTGCTCGTTGCTCTCGTACTTAGTCGGAAAGAACACGAAAGTTGTGGTTTTCAAGAAGGAGCATCATCTGATTTTTTTTTGGGTCCCCCTACCCCGTATTTGTCCGAGGCTTGCATGTGTGGATACTGCAGTACCGGTTATGATTGCTAAAAACACATGTAAAACCGTTACCCATCATTCATTAAAGGGTAAATACTACTACAGTATTATACTTCATACTATTAATTTACTAGCCGAGCGCCGCCGCTACGCGGCGATAGGTTAGGTTTAGTTCTACTTGTTTTGGCCTTCCTGGCTCCGCTGGGATAAATATTAAAAAAACGCTAAGCCCCTATGCGCCTCGATATTTTAATTTCATTAATCCGTGCTTACCCGATTAAAAATAGTTGGTATAATGACCTTGAATCATAATTCTTACTACAACCTCTTTGTTATTGTTGGCTAAATCACTGTATCTTCATCTTCCACAAAAATCACCTGCACTCTAAATAAAATTTATGCAAACGCTACATTAATTTAGCGTCGTGCTCGATGCCACGGGCCGTTTCTGAGCCATGAAACTTAGCTCACATCATCGCAAAAGGTCGTAATGGCGTGTTCAGCTTGCACTACTTACCCGCTTGTACTGCCTGTTTACTCTTGTAAGTAACTAGCGATTGATCACCTCTCATACAAAATTCAATGAAAGCTAAAACATATTCGATTTTGTACTTCGAAGTACATTTTAATGCATTTAGCGATCATTTTGTGCTGAGTTATTAGACACCCTAATCTGTGCCAGTTATGATTAAAGCATTCGGATAATGCGTCGCAAGACGCCTTGCTGTTGTTATTGTTAATGGCGGTGTTTTCAAATTTTGATAGTGTAACGATGATTCCAGGATGGTTAAACGTCATTTAGGCTTAAAGTTTATATACGTTTTTTTATGGGGTCTACTTATCCAACTATATTTTTCACCTCTAGTGTTGTGTTGTTGTCTTACCGATCCAATTAAATCGTATCCTACGCTCTTGTCGGCGACACGTCCGCCCGTTAAGTAGTATCGGATTTTGCTCTCTAAACAACTCTTAGAAAACAATGATTTACAGCTGCAACACATCTGATTTTATTTTAAATCTACGACTATCTATCTTCATCGCTCAAGTGACATCGTTTATTAGCACAGCGTTGTTCTTACGACTAGTTCTTACGGCCAACTTGTGTTGTACATGTACTACGATTTGGCAGCTCAGTCAGCTTCCTCACTTTCGACAACTAAACAGTTGTAGGTTTTTTGTCATTGTCACTTTCAGAAACTATTGAATAAAGAGTATTACGTATTTTAGTACTATGCCATCGAAAGCACGCATTCCTACGTGTACGCTAAACGCCTTGCAGAATTAGAAGCATCTTTAGGGGCTATTTCATTTGAGAATAAGCAGCTCTGTTTAGCACTCAAATAAGCAGCATGTATTATTAACCCTTCTACTCCGACATTACGGATAATCCAGAATCTAATCTATAGAGGTGAAACTGTTCCAAGATGTCCGCAACAACATTCGAGGGAAGACAATTCGGCATATTAAAATAGAATGCAATAAATTTAAACGGGTTAAGTGTAAGCTGCACACCACATGCGACACGAAATTATCAGGAAGCGATTAGGTTTACAGATATAAGGAGTCAAGAGGCTCCCCCAGCCCTCCATTTGGAAATCAGCGCCGGAGAAGAGACCATCACTCCTGAAGACGTTCACCTTCGCTCAACCAGATGTGGCGCGAATTGAAGAAGAAAGGCTGGCTGTATCGAAAACCCGGTGGCAACCGCGCGGGATCGGAAGGCGTGGACTACTTTGAAGGTAAGACTACCGATGCGAATGTGCTGTGACGGCAACTAACCGCGTACGCTCGTCAGGTAATAGTATCAATTGTAGAGCATAATGGTAAAAGCTTGCTTGACTGTAAGATAGACATATCAAACAGGGACGAAAGTCGGTCATAGTGATCCGATAATTCTTTGTGGAAAGATTATCGCTCAACGGATAAAAGGTACTCCGGG
>NW_003303500.1:32477-38090 GCF_000142945.1 Phytophthora infestans T30-4 | reverse complement strand
CAGTCTGGGGTCCGGATCCAGACTTAAACGTAGTCGGCAGATCCAGTCTTGGACACCGAGGTAGATGTGGATCTAGCGGTGGACCCAGACTTGGATCCTGCACCCGACCTCGAGGGAGAAGCGGAAGTCTTGGACGCGGATGTGGATCCCGCTTGCGAAGCCGTTTTGGAGACCGGAGTCGTTTTGGGTTTGACCTTTGGGGAAGCACGAGCACGCTTATGAGGGCGGGAGGATCCGGCGCTAGGAGCGGAAGACGCACTACGCGGACGTTTCGCAACTGACGGATCCGCCCCACTTACAGACGGAAGAGGAGCAGAGACGCTGGCAGTACGAGAGGGCCCCGACAAGGGAGGGAGGGGATCCGACACGGCAGCTGTCACCAGCGCCAGTCGTCGACGAGCCAAATCCCGCTCCGATAAGCCACGATCACGCTCCAACACCAGCTGTTGCTGCTGAGTTTGGGCTGCAGCGAGTTGATCCCGGAGTTTTGCGGCGGTCGCATCAGCTTCTTTCCATTTGTCACCTGGATTGACAATAACGAGTGAATATGGGGTTACTAGCAAGGACTAAAAGAGGATCCACGTACTCGTGCGGCCAAGCTTGGATTCCAGCTCCGTTTGTGCACGCTTGGCATCCGCCCACTCGGTAGCCGCCTTGTCCCGCTGGAGTTCGCTGTCCACCAGTTTCGCTTGGATCTCGTCCCGCAATCGAGTCATACGCACGAATTCTTCAAGCGCGTAATCTCGTCCGGCGGACGCCCTCTCGAGCGACTCCTTGGTGTCTTGCAACTCCTCAGAGAGTTGAGCCAGGGCTACATCCGGCGATGAGGGAGGTGGATTTGGCGCGGGGGACCCTCCACGCGCCGACCCTAAGGCGGATCCGCCATGGGTGGATCCCACATAGTCGTTGGTCACCACCTCCTCCTGGGTCAGACGCAACTCGTCACGGAGCCGGTCCAAACTCGCATCCGCAGCTGCCCCAGCAGTCTGGGAATCCTCCATATCCCGCTCGAGGTCGTGGATCCGGGTTTGGAGTTGGTGGATCTCAGATCCTGCGAGTGCCATCTCCCTAAGGAGATGGTCGTTGTCATCTCGCATAACGTCTCGTTGACGGGAGGCGCGATCCAGCCGTCCGGTCAGGTCGCGGATCTCGACCGCCTGATCAGCCAACAGGAGTCGCAGGTCCTGCGACCGAGAGGCCGCACGGTGCTCCCACCCCTGGATCTCCATAGCCTGGTCATGGACTTGGGCTCGCAAGGTCTGAAGTTGGGTAGTGTGCAGAGACGCAGCTTGGTCTTGGGCATCTTGAGCCGTCTGGAGCTCCGCCGTCAGGGTTTGCAGCTGATCGGAAAGAGCCTGGGCTAGAACCCGCAGATCGGTGGGCGACATGGAAGACGGACTGACCGGAGGGGTGGTGGATGGGGCCTTGCCCGACGATTTGCCGGTACGCTTGGCGGGAGACATGTGTCACGAGGGGGAGAAAGCGGTTGTGGATGCTGGTAATGCACGCCGTGAACGCTGGTGTGCAGCGCCCGACAACGTACAGGAGGCGATTGTGGTGAAGTGCTTTCTCAGAAATAAGAGAATGGGCCTGACGCGGGGTCACTATCCCGAATCAGTGACAATTTCGAGTGATTAGAGAGGATTTGGGCTGTTTGGCACGGGTGCAAGTTGCCTGTGGTGGATTAGCCATGACGAGCAGCACCCCGTATGGAATGACAATGGATCTGGTATGAGCGATGTACGAGAAGGCAAGATCCACCAAGACTTATCTCGGATCCACTCTTACCTGGATTCACTTAGGTGGGTATGGGATATACTATGTACCAGTGGATCGAGCGTGGATCCTATGAAGGAATGATGGTAGGTGCCACCTGAAGGTGGATCTAGTAGCCACGGCTAACAAGAAGTCAGGATCCACAGCGAGGTGCCCCGGATCCCCTACTTCCGAGTTCGGATCCAAGGAGGGAAGATCCCGCATAGAAGGACCTGGATCCAGGGTACAGGGATGAGGGATGCAGTGGATCTGGAACTTTCGTGGGACAATGGAGATCACAGACGGTTGCAAGATGATGTTGGATGATTGGAGAGCTCGGATCCACGGCGAGTGTACAATTACAGTGAAGTGGATCCAAGCGACCTGGATCCGGATGAGTGTACCCATAATGGGGTGACCATAATGATTACGTCATGGATCCGGTGGATCTGAAGATAACACAGCTGGGATAATGGGCCAAGGGAAGAAGGGACATGCAGCCGAGCCTGGTAAGGGATTTAGCAGGTGAAAGACATAGAAGGTAGAAATCCAGGCAGGTATAGGCTTAAATATCAATACAGACTTAAACATTTATAATAAATAAATGTTTTTTAAATATAATTTAAATAAAAATAATAGAAATTTTTTATCCTTTAAGACAATATAAAATGAGAATTAATATAAGAATGTTATATTATTAAAATTTAAATCTTTGTTATTTTAAAAATATATATTAAATCATTAATATAAAAATTAAATAGAGTTTGATCCCTGGCTCAGAATAAATGCTATCGGTATGCTTAACACATGCAAGTTGAATGTTTTTAAAACATAGCGAACGGGTGAGTAACACGTGAATTATCTACCTTTTAATTCGGAATAATTAGTTTTCTAAAAATTCGGAATAAATAAATTAAAGTTTTTTAACGTTAAAAGATGAGTTTGCGCAAGATTATGGTAGTTGGTAGTTTAAAAGACTACAAAGCCTATTATCTTTAGCTGGTTTGAAAGAATGATCAGCCACATTGGGACTGAGACACGGCCCAAACTTTTTTAAAGGCAGCAGTGGGGAATTTTGGACAATGAGCGAAAGCTTGATCCAGCAATACCGAGTGAGTGATGAAGGCTAATTAGGTTGTAAAGCTCTTTCATTAAGGAGGAAAATGACAGTACTTAAAAAAGAAGTTCCGGCTAATACCCGTGCCAGCAGCCGCGGTAATACGGGAGGAGCGAGCATTATTCGGAATGATTAGGCGTAAAGGGTTTGTAGGTGGTTTTTTAAGTTGAAAGAAACAAATTAAAGCTCAACTTTATACATTTTTTCAAAACTGATAAACTGGAGTATAAATAGAGGATAATGGAATTTCTATTGGAGTGATAAAATACGTTGATAATAGAAGGAAGACCAATGGCGAAGGCAATTATCTGGGTATATACTGACACTGAGAAACGAAAGCTTGGGTAGCGAACGGGATTAGACTCAAAAAGATAAGGTGTTGTTCGCTCGTATGTTCCCTCATTTATTTTCGTACGGAAGAGGGCACCCTGACGAGCCGCGGCATATTCCAGTGTCGTTCGATGCGTGTATCCGCTATTATGCTCAGCTCAGCACGCGATTATTTGCAGAGGATGAGTTGTTCATGCTAGTGAGCTTTGACTATCTATCGGCCCAGAAGATGTATACCCAAGTCGCGTTGAAGTGCCAGCGCAATCCTGCTTTGTTCGAGCCATACAGCGACATTACTGAAGAAGATCTCGTAGAGGCATTGGGTGAGAAGGAGTTGTGGAGACAGGGGCGAACAACATCGATGCGGGGTGGAAACACTAGCCCGACCAATTTGCTAAAGACGGTTGAGCTCAGTGGGAGCTCGATGTGGGGTAGCGATGCCGAGCGAGCACAATGTCGTCGACGGGCGTTCGCGTATCAAGCGCGATTCGGCCAACCGGCGCTTTTTGTGACGCTAACGCCAAACGTTGCTGATTCGTTCGTCATGGCTCAGTACTGTAAGATCACGTCTGTTGAGACTTTGTTTGACGCTGCGCTGGCTGACATTCCTGACAAGTCGACACTACACAGCGCATGCATGCGTAATGACGTTGCATCGGCTCGACTTTTCATGCGCAACATGGACGCGTTTATCGAGCATGTCCTTGGTGTCGCACCCAAGCATATGAAAAATATACCGTTTGAAGAATGAGAGCTCTGGTGCAAGGCGCTGTGAACGACCAGCGAACGAGGATTCTCCTCGACACGGGAGCGAACGTTAGTGTGATCACTGACGCCTTTGCCAAGAAGTTGCGACTCCGAGATGTACCCGATCACGGACGCCGCATTGACATCCAAGGAATTAACGAAGGCAAGGTGTCTACGACGCGACGAGCGTGCGTCAAGATTACGCTCGGATGGGAGATGGTGTACGAGTTTGAGATGTGGGTAATGGCGCATAGTGCGGGCGTCGACGTGGTACTCGGGACCGACTTTATGATCCCAGCTGGGATCCGGTTGGACCTGTTTCACGGCGCGGCGCAATTACCGCACGAAGTTCAAATCCCGCTGATAAAGACCAAGAACATGATCGACAGCGAAGAATACGGCTCCCATGTTAACGCCGGGCCACCCGAGCGTTTGGACATTTCCAGCGCCCCCAAATGGGGGGGAAAAATATCTCCTATAAGCAAAGCGTCCAGTCGGGGCTTAAAAAAATACTTTACGTGTGGTTTGCTCCCAAAGACACAAGCTAAATCCGCTCCGTGGACGAAGTTTTCGCAGTCGGAACGCCCTCCGAGACATTCGCATTGCACCAAGTGTCTGAATCTAAATGCTGTTACTCACCCACCACACGCATCCATCCCATGTGAATTCCAGATGGGGATTTGCCACGAGGTGACGCTATGTGCGTCTGGAGTCCAGTAGTACCATGTGGTGAAGTGCTTTCTCAGAAATAAGAGAATGGGCCTGACGCGGGGTCACTATCCCAAATCAGTGACAATTTCAAGTGATTAGAGAGGATTTGGGTTGGCTGGCACGGATGCAAGTTGCCTGTGGTGGATTAGCCATGGCGAGCAGCACCCCGTATGGAATGACGATGGATCCGATATGAGCGACGTACGAGAAGGCAAGATCCACCAAGACTTACCTCGGATCCACCCTTACCTGGATTTACTAAGATGGGTATGGGATATACTATACAAGAGTGGATCGAGTGTGGATCCTATGAAGGAAGGATGGTCGGTGCCCTCTGAAGGTGGA
Source organism: Phytophthora infestans T30-4 (assembly GCF_000142945.1). Classification (NCBI taxonomy): domain Eukaryota; phylum Oomycota; class Peronosporomycetes; order Peronosporales; family Peronosporaceae; genus Phytophthora; species Phytophthora infestans. Next base: position 33,085 of record NW_003303500.1, on the reverse strand, counting down.
TCTAGTAGCCACGGCTAATGAAGAGTCAAGATCCACCGCGAGGTACCCCGGATCCCATACTTCCGAGTTCGGATCCAAGGAGGGAGGATCCCGCCTGGAGGGACCTGGATCCAGGGTATAGGGATGATGGATACAGTGGATCTCGAACTTTCGTGGGACAATGGAGATCACAGACGGTTGCGAGATGATGTTGGATGATGGGAGAGCTCAGATCGACGACGAGTGCAAACTTACAGTGAAGTGGATCCAAGCGACCTGGATCCGGATGAGTGTACCCATAATAGGGTGACCATGATGATTACGTCATGGATCCGGTGGATCTGAAGATAACACAGCTGGGATGATGGGTCAAGGGAAGAAGGGACATGCAGCCGAGCCTGGTAAGGGATTTAGCAGATGAAAGACATAGAAGGTAGAAATCCAGGCAGGTATAGGCTTAAATATCAATACAGTCCTCAATTTGCACAGTATCACGCAAGTGCCTTCCCGCCCTCAAGAACCGGAACTACATTGGCCGTACGAGCTCGGAGAAGGTTGGGAATTGCGAATCTAGTGTTGGTAGTGATAACTGGATAATACATTGGCCAGATCCTACAACCTAGTGAGCT
>NW_003303500.1:3028-5868 GCF_000142945.1 Phytophthora infestans T30-4 | reverse complement strand
AGGGCGCTATACAATAACGGGTGGAGAAACGCCCGAGGCACTAGCGGGCGCCCTCACTCGACTTATACACAGTGGAACTCCTTATCCGGAGAGGAAACCACTGGATTACCCACAGCCCATGAAACGGAGTATCTTCCTAGTATACGCAGTGACCAAGTGTCATCAGCGATCCTCCCCCTCCTGGCCCACACCCTTCCTGTGGGTCCTTCTTCATCCTCCCATCGACATGACCAACTCACATCCATGGATCCCCCTCCTAATCTTCTTCATAAGACTGCATCACGCCGAATCTGTTACGATTCGTACGATCTCTCAAGAAATCATAGAGTAATGCTCCACAATTCAGATCTGCCTCGTCTACCCAACTGGGTTCGTCATATCCACACCAATACACCAGAAATTCAGGTAAATTCGTCCGTATCTAGTTCGCTTCCCTGACCTCATATCGGTGATCTTCTCGACTTCGAACTCGTCGTCTTCGAGATCCACATTCCAACTATCTTCCGGTAGGAGGACTTCGTCGAAAATCGACGCGATCGGATCCATCCACCGAAAGACGGATCTGCGGCCGTCCCGGATATTCTTTGACCAACTTCAGCTTGGATACGTGTACTACAGGGAACAGGCGATATTCGGTACCTGCCGTTTCCAGCTTTACCGCATGTTCTCCGATCTTCTCGCTCACCCGGAACGGTCCATGCCATAGATGGGCCAATTTGCGGGCGTACCCTTCTTTCACTCGATCCAAATAAAGCCACACCTGCGATCCCACTCGGATTTGATGTGGACGGGCATCTTCGCTGTGTCGATTTGCTCGATCCTGTATCGCACTCCGCAGTCGTTCGTTCACCTGGGATCTAGCTTGCCGGTAGTATTTCTGGACTTGGTATCGCCATCGCCTTGGATCTCGGTTTCTCTTCTTGGTGCTGCATACGGGGATGGCCGCTTCCAGGGTGGATTTGGGATCCCACCCATGTACCAAGTAAAATAGGGTATCACCCCGGATCCTGTCTTGGGCGGTGTTCATCGCGAAGGGGAGCCGTTCTGCGTACTCATCCCAATCCCTCTGATCCAAATCCTGGACATACATCTTGAGTGCTCTCGTGATCGTCTGTACCATGCGCTCGGCCGATCCGTTAGCTTGGGGGCGATACGCCATGGTTGCTCGCTGTCGCTGCCCCAGGATCCGGTTGAATGCTCGAAAGAAATCAGACATAAAGCCTGGCTCCCGATCATGTCTAATCATCTCGCTAGCTCCAAATCTTTGGAAAACGCACTCCTCGTACGATTCAGCAATGGTCTGCGCAGTTCTAGACGCACTAGCTTTGGCTACCACGTATCCGGTAAACAGGTCCACCCAAATCAACAATTCTGTGTTTCCTTTGAACGACTTGGGCGACAAGGGGATATAATCCATGGCTATGATTTGGAAAGGGTAAGTCGCTTGGATATTCCCAGGTGACTCCCCTTCGATTGTGGGCCTGCCCTTGCCTGTCTCACAATCCACACATTCCCCGACATACCGTTGTACGCTCTTGAATAGTCCCCTCCAGTGAAAACATTCCCGGATCCGTTGGTAGGTCCGACCAATACCCTGATGTCCGCCTTCCAAGCTAGCGTGATAGTGGTGTAGGACATCCTGTCGTAAGGTTTCCGGCATCACCAGTCTCATCAATCCATCCCGATCCTCGTTGACTCTCTTCGTAGGGGGGCAATAGAAGAGCAAGTCATTCAGATCCACTGAATAATCCGTAGCAATAACACTGTAGGATTTGGTATCCTCCCGACTCAGGTCTCGTACATCCCCCATTAGATACTTCTTTAGTCCCAGGATCCACGCTTCTTCGTTCTGTGCTTTGAGGATCCGTTCAATGCGGGCTCCCTTCACAAATGTTTCATTGAGAATCTGGGGCTTGGATCCAATCCTTCCTCTGGACCTAGTCACAGCCATTACCTGGACTGTCCTTTTTTCGGATCCAACCACCACCACCTCATCTAGTCGGTTCAACGTAACGAGATCCTGATGCTCGGCCTCTCTCTCCACTTCGACACCACATTGATTCCATAAAGCGGCACTGGCCAAGCTATCTGCACTGGCATTCTAATCTCGCTTGACATGTACTAACTCGTGATTCATCCAACCACGCAGGTGGATCGTCGCCTTCTGCCGTAACAGCGTTAGGGCCGGGGCCTTGCAGTCAATCTCACATCGCACCTGTCTGATCACCAAGTTTGAATCCCACAAATCACCAGCCTTTTTGGATCCTGTCACTTTAGTACATCCAAACCCAGCAGGAGCCCGTTATACTCTGCTTCGTTGATGGTGAGGCCTTCCGCATAAGTGGATCTGGCCCGTACAACTTCCCATCCGGGCAGTTTCCACAGTATTGTGCTGTATGCTCCTCCACCGCGTCGCACGCGAGCAGATCCATCGAAACTCAGGACGTACAGATCCTCATCCACATGTACCGTCGGGATCGGGATCTGGATCCGGCGTTTGGGCTCTTTCTTAGGAGCGATCCTGGTCAGCGCTTCGTCCATCTTGGCTCTAGGTGTGATACTCGCGGCCAAAACGCCCAGGATCTCGTCCTCCCCCTTCGAACATTTCACGATCTCCAGTGTCCGAGGGGAGAGTAAAGCTGCCCATTGTCCTAACCGTCCTTGTAGATCGGCCGACTTGAACAGCCAAGCGAGCGTAGAGTGTCGAGTCAAGATCCGGATGGATCTTCCCACCAGCAGGTTATAATTGAGATCCAACACCCGTCGGTGTGCGAGTATCTCCTTCTCCACCGCTCCGTAATTCAGCTCATTCGGCTTTAGCGTTCGGCTGACGAAGGTGA
>NW_003303500.1:0-2928 GCF_000142945.1 Phytophthora infestans T30-4 | reverse complement strand
CCATCCTTTCCTTCAAAGGTTCTACACCCGATCCACTCTTGTAGAGCGTATTACACATCCATTTAGGTGAATCCAAGTAAGGGTGGATCCGAGGTAAGTCTTGGTGGATCTTGCCTTCTCGTACATCACTCATACCAGATCCATCGTCACTTCATACGGGGCGCTGCTCGTCATGGCTAATCCACCACCGGCAACTTGCATCCGTGCCAGCCAACCCAAATCCTTTCTAATCACTTGAAATTGTCATTGATTCGGGATAGTGACCCCGCGTCAGGCCCATTCTCTTATTTCTGAGAAAGCACTTTACCACAGATCCACCACTGCATCCAAGTCGACTTCAGTATCCGCGACTGGATCTGGGCTTAAGACTGGATCTGCGGCGTCCAAGACCGGGATCCGGACCCAAGACTGGGTCCGTTGTGACATCCAAGCGGGATCTTCGGCATCCAAATCTGGATCAACCGCCAAGGCTGGATCCGTTGCTGTATCCAAGTCAAGATCGGCGCCCAAAACTGGATCCACGACTGCGCCGTCGTCCCAGGCAGTGGTGTCCGCTGAATCCACAGCTATCGTTGCTCATACGACGGGGTTAGCCCCATCCACGGCTAAATCCGCACAGTCTCAGTCGGGATCCACCACTGCCCCTTCGGTGACGACGCCTGCCGTTCTCCGGCCAGCTTCCACCGGCCATCCGCCCGCCCGTGCTGGATCCGGGAAGGGGAAAGCTAAATGTGTCATTCTCCCGGGATGCGGACTTGGCAGCTCGGAGGATGACGAGGATGAAGAGTCGGACTGGTCCGACGGCTCAGGGCCTCCTAACCGATCATCGTCGAAGCGTACGTTGTCCTCCGGCCCGTATCCCTTCACTCTGAGTGATGAGGACGATGACGACGACGATGACGATGAGAGTCCAGAGGATTCGGAGGAGGCTCGAGCCGCTGAGGATGCCTTGGAGGAAGACACGCGACGGGCTCTGTCCCAATCTCGATCCGAAGCCCGGCGGAGATCCCTCTCGACGCCGCCTCCACAAGTCGCTGGCACAGCCGGAGCCGGAGGCGACACTGCGGGATCCGCGATCCAAGTCGACAGTGACGGCGGATCGGGTAGCGATGGTGGGAGGGGGTCGCCTCGTGGTGGCGGACTCCTTGGACCTGGCGGAGGGGGGTCGCCTGGTGGCGGATCCCCCGGATCCGATGGAGGGGGGGGTCGCCTCATGGTGATGGATCTCCAGGATCGCCCCATGGTGGCGGTTCCCCAGGATCGCCTCATGGTGGCGGATCCCCTGGATCTGTCTTGATCCCCGCTCCCCCTAGCTCATCACTGCCAGGGATGCTCCCCGTGGCTCCGTTCGGTCCGGATGCCGCCTTCATTCCTGGTAGACGTGCTCCTGTGGTCTTCGCTACCAGAGACATCGAGCCTTGGTCCGCCAAGAAGTTGAACCGGGTCGCGGTCATCTCAATGAAGATCACGGACCTGTTCCCTGAGCTGCCTTTTCGAGCTGAATGGATATTCCCTCGGACGGCGGACGCCATCCCGAGGGCCGGGTACCTGGATTCGCTCGTCACCAGACCTCTCGTGGAAGAACTGACAAGTGCTGCCCCGTGGGATACGCTGGTCACCACACCGGTGGATCCGGTTAGCTTCAGGGGTGATGTGCGTGGGCGACTCAGAGTATTCGCTCGTGCGTTCCGAGATGTCGTCTCCAAGCACCGGGTTGCTATATGAGAGAGCACTCACCGGCTCCCCATCTCTCGTAATCAGCTCCAGAGTTCGACTTGGTTGTCCAACTTCAACAAGCAGCGTGGTAACCGACGTAGCCATGCTGGTCGAGCTCGGAAGAGAGTCCTTGTGATCCTCGTGTTGGCAATCCAGGACGGTTGGTGTGACGTGGATATTTTGTTGGATCCATCCTTCTTGCATCTTCCCCGACGCGGGGATAAAGTAGCTTGGTTTCCGGGATCCGTATCCCGTCAAGCCAACTTGGAGGATCCCAACCTCCATCGCCCGGAACCCACGAGCCTATTGGAAGCCTCGCGAGAGATCGACGAAGCCGAGCCTTGGCGTATCCAGTTTCGCGGGGACCTGAGCCAACACCCAGGACGCCAGATCCAGTGTCTAGTAGGCAAGTTCTTCAACGTTCAGCCCAAGACTACCTGATCTTCATCACTCTTTGACGCCACGCCCCCAGTTTCAGTCTTCGTGGATTCGTTTCGTAGCGGTAACTAGCGACTGGAAACTGGGTCGAGCTAGCCCTTTGCATAAGCTATCATAATCCACACTCTCTTACTTGAATATGTCTATAACATTCCCTCGTTGGTTGAGAAATCTAGTCCGGGCCTTTCAGTATACACCTGGATCTGGGCGGGATCCACCCTTTCAGCGTACACCCGGATCTGGGCGGGATCCACCCTTTCAGCGTACACCTGGATCTGGGCGGGATCCACCCTTTCAGTGTACACCTGGATCTGGGCAGGATCCACGGATCCGGTTGGATCCGCGCCTGGATTTCATCCGGATCTAGCGCCAATGACCCAGTTTCAATTGGGTCAGTATAGTTCGGGCCCTTGAAAGCTCCCGCTTGAGATCAAGCGGGACTCTTCGCACGTAAAACGTCACGCTTATGCATAAACATTCACTCCTTCCTCCTAATCCACCCTTCCCCTGTGGATCCGTCTTCTCTTTCTTTCCGATGTGACCAACTCACATCAGCGATGCTCCTCCTCCTGACCCACACCCTTCCTGTGGGGCCCTTCTTCATCCCTCCCCATCGATATGACCAACTCACATCAACCGGATCCCCTTTCTTACTCCTCTTCATGAGACTGCATCACGGCGGAATCTGGTACGATTTGGACGATCCCGGCAGGAAATCATAGAGTAAGGCTCCCACAGTTCAAATCTGGCCTCGCCTTACCCAACTGGGTTTCG
>NW_003303499.1:102464-105292 GCF_000142945.1 Phytophthora infestans T30-4 | reverse complement strand
TTCACAGCACGCAACTAGTTCAGAGCTGCATGTATCCTCTGTAACTCGCCGCTGGCCGTGACTTTTCCACATCCATACATTACCATGCATACGTAGTACGTAGCCGGTCACTGATCGACTGGTCTCTGGACACGACTGGTGATCGGCTATGATTTATCAAAGGTATCACTGTTGAGCGGTACTGGGACTAAGATCGGAGTAACGAGCTCGGCGACGATGGTGTTCGACCCCGGCGGAATTGGCTACAGTTAGAACGCGCTGTGGATGAAGAAACAGCTTCGCAGAAAGCAGGCCATGTCAGTGGTACAGACCCTAAGACCGTGACCGAGCTTGCCACCGCTGAGCTCAACTGGGAAGATGATGAATGCAACGAGTCCCTGAAATACCTCGCGCCTCCCTCCAAGAACTTGGCGACAGTAAGAATGAGCCCAGAGCTGCTATACGCCCGAATACCAGCTGACTTTGCGGGATGCGTGCTGTCATTTGATGGCTCAGCGAAGACAGCTAAATACGGCGGGTATGGAAGTTGTTCGTGGATACTGTGGCGCCTTCCGAATTGGGACATTGAGATCGCTGCAAGTGTGTACCTGTCGTCCACCACGGTCAACATCGCCGAGTACACCGGCATGAACAATGGAGTCTTGGCGGCAATTGACCGAGGGATAACCGATCTGATTATCGTGGGTGGCTCCCGGCTTGCAATCCAGCAATCCATGGGGGTGATAGCATGCAAGAAGGAAACGTTGCAAGTGGAGCTAGCTCGACACAAGGATCTCACGAAACAACTCAACTCGGTCCGGTATCGACACATAGCGCGACACTATAACGCAGCGGCTGATTCTCTCGCTACAGAAGCACTTGAAGCTAAAGCTGGACGAGTAATTCTCGGGACGGATAGGAAAGCAGAACTGAGAATGATTAACCGAGTAGCCGAAGAACCGTACGCCACAGACAACCCAGCGGAACCCCGATTGTCACGGCAGTCACTCGTAGCCGAGTACGCCGAGTTCACTTTGAAGACGAGATGGACGAAGACTCGACTAGAGCAAGAGGGGGAAGTCAGGATCACGAAGCCATATCAGCAAATCCTGGAGAATCTGCGTTTGAAAGCAGTGGAGATGAATTCGAACAAGTCAGCAGGGCGTCGACTCGGCGGACTAACCACACGACCCCGAATGTCGAAACAGGGTCGCAAATGGAGTCAGCCCGGAGAGCTCAGAATGCCAACGACATTGATCCAGTGACAGTACAGATTGAGCGGAGACGACGAATCGCGAAGGCACAAGATGAAGAACTCAGGTGGGCTGATCTGAAGGCGTACCTGAGAGGTAAGTTTGAGGATCTTAGACACCGTCAAGCTCAGAATGCCCGGCAAAGTCGCAGAAGTCTTTGTACTCAGCGAAGACGGCCTGTTATACCGCCGAGATGAAACTCGCCGACTGGGCGAACTCGGCGAACCGAACCTCTCATTGGAGATTGGTGATTCCGTCAACTATGGTCGACGAGATACTTCATAGCTGTCACAACTCGATCGAAGGGAGGGTATCAATGCATCGTCAGAGCTTATCACCGAGTCAAGGCCCTCTACTACTGGATTGGTCTTTACGCCGACGTGGTGATACATGTTAGGGCCTGCGAGGACTGCAATACCAGCAAGAGCAAGCCGCAGTTGAGAGGTTACTCGCCGGGAAATGTGGTGTCAGACCATCCATTCCAAGTCGTGTCAATGGATTTCGTGATTCCCCTACCTCGAACTCAGTGGGGCAATACTGCACTACTGTTGTTCCAGGACCACTTCACGGGGTTCGTTATCGCTAAGGCTATGAATGACACCGGGGCACTCGAAGTGGCCAAGGTGTTTGAAGAATGGGTCTTCAGCCAGTTCGGGGCTCCGTCTCTGATACGGCACGACCGAGATACAAGATTTATGAGTGAAGTATTCCAAATGTTCTCCGAGATGATGCAGTCGATATCAATAGCTACGCTGAGTTGCCGACCACAAGCCAACGATCAACAAGAGAGGTCAGTCAAGACAATGGCTCTGACTATACGGGTCTACGTGGAAGACCCACTTCAAGCCGACTGGGATGACATCGCCGAGAAGATGGTACACGCTATCAACAACTCAAGAGACTCGACTCGGCGAGAAACCCCTTTCTATCTGGTACATGGTTGGGACGCCAAGTCTACACTCAAGGCTATGACGAGTTCAATACGACGTGGACAGGGACGCCCAGCCAACTCGGCGGACGCAGTCGAGTGGCGCCGAGAAGCGAACAGACAACGAGAAGTTGCCCTTCGATTAGCAGCTGAGTTCCAAGTGCGAGAGAAGGCACGACGAGCTCGAGAGCACAACGAAGCATTGAGCAGGAAGGAGAGAAGATCCATTCCCAACACAGCAGATGACGAAGATAGAGTTGCAGAACCAGGCGATGAATCCACCGAATCCTTGTTCAAAGAAGGAGACCAAGTCTGGTTGTCTATGGAGCGAGTCAAGTCGGGCGGGCCTGACTAAGAAGGTAGCACATCGATGGCACGGACCATTCAGGGTGAAGAAGAAGGTGGAAGAATTTGCCTATGAACTGGAGTTACCTGACAAGAGTGGATATAGATTCTACCCAGTGGTCCATGTATCGCGTCTGAAGGCTGTCACCGAACTCGGCGGAAGACCAAAGACAAGACTAATCGCCGACCTCGAAGAGACTCAGCGATTTGACTTTGACGAAGAATCACTACCCGAAGATAGCTGGGAGCCATACGCAAGTATGAACCAGTATGAAGTCGAAGAAATGCCTCGACGACGAGCTACCATTATTCACGAGTACGGA
>NW_003303499.1:77923-97909 GCF_000142945.1 Phytophthora infestans T30-4 | reverse complement strand
TTCGCGAGGTGCCTCGGATCCCATACTTCCGAGTTCGGATCCAAGGAGGGAAGATCTCGCATAGAAGGACCTGGATCCAGGGTATGGGGATGATGGATGCAGTGGATCTCGAACTTTCGTGGGACCATGGAGATCACAGACGGTTGCAAGATGATGTTGGACGACTGGAGAGCTCGGATCCACGGCGAGTGTACAATTACAGTGAGGTGGATCCAAGCGACCTGGATCCGGATGAGTGTACCCATAATAGGGTGACCATGATGATTACGTCATGGATCCGGTGGATCTGAAGATAACACAGCTGGGATGATGGGTCAAGGGAAGAAGAGACATGCAGCCGAGCCTGGTAAGGGATCTAGCAGATGAAAGACATAGAAGGTAGAAATCCAGGCAGGTATAGGCTTAAATATCAATACAGAACCCAATTTGCACAGTATCACGCAAGTGCCTTCCTGCCCTCAAGAACCGGAACTACATTGGCCGTACGAGCTAGGAGAAGGTTGGGAATTGCGAATCTAGTGCTGGTAGTGATACCTGGATAATACATTGGCCAGATCCTACAACCTAGTGAGCTTTTCCTTTACTTGTGCAGATCCGACAGGTTAACCGAATTTACTACTTGGTCGGTTACACCCTAGAGGTTCTCAACTCTCAAGATCCCGTCACAGGAGGCGGCTAGTACGACGCAAAGGAACTACAAAGGCAAGGGAACACACCCGCAAGGCAACCCTACGGCCAGATCCACGATCTAGGCCCCGGATCCATAAGCTCGAGTATTCGCTTAGGATTCGGAACAATCCACGGACGCAGAGTGAAGATTTTCCACTGCTGCTCCACCCCATCCCCACGTCTCGCCAAGACACTCAAGCTTCACCACTTGAACTCTTCGGAAGTTACCGAGAGAGCAAGATCCCGCCCTACCGACGGGTACACAAGGTGAGGAAAGTTCAGCAGAACACGGATCATCGGGGGACCCCTCCGTTAGTCGGTGTCTGGGCGCAGTTGGTAAGTTGGATCTGGCAATCTCGCAGATTTTGCTGATCCCGCTACACCACAGCGCTGTTGGTAAGTTGGATCCAGCAATCTCGCCGATTTTGCTAATCCCGCTACACAATAAACCCGGATACGGAGTTGATGTCGGTGGTTAGCAGCGAGAACATAGTGACGGTATAGAAATTTCATTCATTCTTGGGGGGGCTATCGTGGATAGCGCGCTGCATGCGGTCGGACATCGCGTTTGCCGTGCACAAGGCGTCACAGCAGACGCACAAGCCGACCACAGCAGATTGGAAGTTAGCCTGTGTGACCCCGTCACACTTGGTAGCACTCGTAGTCAATCCACGCCAACGCGGGTAGACTACCTGAACCTATTTGAAGTTCGTTGCCATGGATGGCAACGACCTCTCCCATCTGAACGACTCACCGTTCGAGTCGGTTCGGAAGATGGCAGGCATCTTCGGGATGGAGGCCCTGCAGAGCCTGGTGGTGTCAACACCGGGCGAGCAGCTCGAGCGCGTCAATGCGTTTGATGCTTACGAGCAGGGGCTCATCGCGCATGTGCGAGAGAGCCTGCAGGCTCCGACGGCGGAAGCAACTCCGCCACACCCGAAGCCAATACTGCTGAATGTTAAGCCGTATGAAGGGAAGGAAGGTGAGAACCTTCACTTCTGGGTCCGCGAGATAGAGCTCGCGATGGACGCGGCTCTGATCTCGTCCGAGCAACTTCGTGCTGTATTTGCACTCTCCAACCTTGGCGGTCGTGCTAAGAGTTGGGTGTACACGCGGGAGGCAACATCCCCTGGATGTTTCACATCCTGGGCTCAGCTGTGCGAACAGCTCCGAGCCTCGTTCTTCCCGGCGAGCTACGAGTACCGCCAGCGCTCGCGCTTCCTCTCGTGCAAACAAGGGAGGCGTGAGCTGTACGAGTGTGTCCATGAGATACGGGAGCTCACAGCGTCCCTAGTGGGAAACCCACTCAACGAACACATCAAGATGACCTGTTCATGGACGGCCTTCGTGTGGGCCCAGCGCGCACTCAGCTGTTCCGGGTGCAGTCAGGCACCCTTGAAGAGGCGATTCAAGTGGCTCTTCAGGAAAATTACAGCCATCGCCAGGCGCGTACGCCGGCCTTAGTATGAACTGGGAAGTCTTTGTCGAATCCCGGTCGAGAGAGCCCCAACGGATTAGTTCCCATGGAACTCGGGTCCGCCGAGCTGCGCGACATTCGCTGCTTCGGCTGCGGGATGCTGGGCCACTTCAAGCGCGACTACCCGCGGAAAGACTCCGCAGACGGACTTTACCCAAGCCCGTTGTCAAGGATCGCTGGCAGAAGCCAGGCTCCCGGGGACAGGGGAACGCCGGAAATCAGTAGGGGCGGGGCGCCCTACTGGGTAGGAACTAAGTCTTCGTGAAGGGTGCGCGGGTGGCGCGTACCACATGGATTTAGCCCCTAAGAGTCTCCGCACTCTCGAATCGGCGAAGAGTAGCGGCGGGTTGCTCGTAGTACAAGGATGTGTACGGGGATACGATCGCCCCTTTAGAATCTTGATCGATTCTGGAGCGTCGAAGAATTTTGCACGCCGCCAGACAGTTGCTCGTAATAGCAACAAGTTGTCCGATGCTTTGAGAGAACGCAAGGGCACCGGGACGGTGTCAGTGCGACTGGCCGACGGGAAGGTCGTCACCGTCCCCAACGTCCAAGTGAAGCTGGCCGTCAAGTTTGAAGACTTTGACAGCCTCGAACAGTTTACTGTTCTCGACATGGATCCCTATGATATGATCCTGGGAATGCCCTGGCTTGAGGAGCACGAGCCCTGGATCGACTGGCGAGGCAAGGCAATCGGTGCCAGCCGCCCCGCGAAGTCCGACAGAGCATTGGTGAGTCATGTTCCCACCTCTGTCAGGACCCGGGGCGCTCGCAAGGGTTGCCAGGGTACCGAAGCATCCAGCCGATGCTGGGGAGTCATCGATGTATATGACGACTCCGAGGATGCTTCGATGGTGGCGGCGCCCAGAGGAGGCGCTAGCCAAGTGGGTAACTGAGGCCCACAAGCGGGTAACATAGTTCCGCAGACAGCTGCAGCTGTCACGAACGCTGGTAATAGCGTGTTCAAGGTGGGTAACAGAGCTCCACACACGGTCGCCCAGACCTTAACTGAAGAGGAAGACGTCGGACACGCTTCCTGTGTGAGTAACACAGTACCACACGAGGCCTCGTGTGCCTCGGATGTCGGTGCTCCGACATCCCCAGACGTGGGTAACAAAGTTCCACGTCACGGTCGCCGTCGACGACGACGCCGCCACCGCCGAAAGTCGGATCTGAACCTCGTTCAGATCGACGTCGCTTCTAGAGACTCGGAGTCCAGGGCCCGGGCTCCTCCGACAAGGCTGGTGGAAGGGTGTTATCACATCTTCGATGGCGAGACCGGCTTACCCGTCAAGGCATCTGGTGTCCACTTGGAGCCGTTGCCAGAGGTTGCAGAGATACTGAATCTCGAGCAAATGACGGTCGAGTCTTTCCTGGCCAACCTCAAGGCTGGAGAGATTGCTGAGATGGTGCTCATGAGACCTGAGGCCACTCGGGAGGAGCTGAACCCCTCCTCTGACTTGGACGAGGACGTCCCGGAAGACCTGAACAAGCAGCGTCGGACGCGCTTGGGTTCCGAGATCCTTAAGAACCCCAAGCATCAGGTGTATCCTTTGGTGACGGTGTATGCGGACGTGGTGAACAGACACCCACCGACCCAACTCCCACCAGATTGAGGCGTACGGCATGAGATCGATCTCGTACCTGGCACAAAGTACTGTGTCACGAGGCAATGGCCTCTTCCGCGCGAACAGTGCAAAGTCATTGATGCGAAAGCGAAGGCGGCCATGGTGCGGGAGTCGAAGTCCCCGTACTCGAGGCCAACGTTCTGCGTTCGGAAGCCGAACGGAAAGTGGCGTCTAGTTCATGCTTATAACAAGCTGAACAACGCGACGGTGTCGGCCCAAACACCAATCCCACGAAAGGATGTGTTGTTAAACAACGTGGCCGGAAGCGTACTGTATAGTGCGCTGGATTTGGTAGACGGATACTACCAGATCCGGTTGCGAGAGAGCGACACTCCGCTCACCGCGGTGAGCACTCCAAGCGGTGACTCGTCATGCCGCAGGCTTTATTTAATACCCCTGCGACGTTCAACCGCCTGGTGCCGCAACTGTTCCGGCCACTACGTGCCTTCGTACAGACGTACTTCGACGACATCTTCGTCCATAGCCGTGCCGAGGGAGGCAAGACGGCCATGGAGGTGCATCTAGGACACCTCCGTCGAGTGTTGGACGTGATGCGAGCGAGCAATCTCTACGTCAGTATCGACAAGTGTGTCTTCGCATCCCCAGAGATTAAAATTCTCGGTTGCTTCGTAAGCAACGGAGGCGTTCGGGCTGACCCAGACAAGGTCAAGGCCATAGCAGCATGGCCGACGCCCCGATCCCAGAAGGATCTTCGAAAGTGGTTGGGCTTGGCCAACTACCTTCACAAGTACTGTGCAGAGTACGCGGGCTTCGCTGAGCCCTTGTCGGGTCTCCTTCAGAAGGACGTCGACTGACGCTGGGAGCAAGAGCACCAGGGTGCGTTTGACAGCATCGAGGCCAGTCTCCAAGAGGCCCCTGTCCTGGCCCTGCCGGACGAGACGAAGCCGTTTAGCGTCGTCTGTGATGCATCTGACTACGCCATAGGGTGTGCACTGCTGCTGGCCGACACGGCTGGACATAAACGAACATCTCGTTCCAGTCCAGGCAGCTCAAAGCCGCCGAACGCGACTATCCTGTCCACGACAAGGGACTCCTGGCAATGAAGTATGCCCTTGTGAAGTTTTGGGTTCACCTTCTGGACTCACGACCCTTCGTGATCTACACAGATCACGCATCCTTGAGGACGGCGACAAATTCGCCTCACCACTCCTAACGGATGGAGAGGTGGCTGTCCTTCTTCGCGGAGTACAACTTCCGCGTCAAATACAAGCCGGGCAAGCTCAACGTGCTTGCGGACACCCTCTCTCGGCGTCCAAACTACGAGTTGGCCCACGTCACAGGGGAGACAACGGATCTATGTGATCGAATACGCATGGCGTATCGGGACGATGAGGCTGTCGCGTCTATCGTCAAGTTCGTCACGGCAGGAACGAGCGCGAAGTCCGACTAGCTTTCGTCGCGACAGCGCTCCCGGCTTCACCGATATGAGTTGAAGGATGGCCTCCGCTATTACCGGGTGGAGCCCAATGAACCTCCACGGGTAGTCGTACCCAACGACGAGGATCTGAAGTTCGATATCCCCGCGGAGGTGAACGACACGCCTCCAGCGGCCACTTGGGCCGCGAGAAGACCTTCCTGTCTGTATCTCAGGCCTTGTGGTGGCCCCACATGTACAAGTGGGTCGCCCGATACGTGAAGACATGTGAAACATGTCAGCGGGTCAAACCCGCAGGGCACTCTTCGGCTCTACTACAGAGCCTGCCCGCACCGGCTGACTGTTGGAATTCGATGAGTCTTGACTTCATCTTTGGGCTTCCCGCCGACGAACACGGCAACGCCGGAATTTTGGTGCTCGTGTGTCGGCTGAGCAAGATGGTACATCTTGCTCCAGTTCTCGTTACCGTTACGGGCGAACAAACCGCAAGGTTGTTCGTTGATGGCGTGTTCCGCCGTCACGGTCTCCCGGAGACGATTATCTCGGACCGAGACCCGCGGTTCACGGCTGCGGTTTTGGAAAACGCTGTTTCCTTTACTGGAGACTCGTCTGCAGATGTCCACTGCGGGCCATCCACAGACAGACGGCCATACAGAGCGCGTCAATCGAGTGATCGAGGACATGTGTGCGCGGACGCACCCACGTACGTGGTCGGCGCAGCTTCCAGTTGTTGAGTTTGCACTCAATAACGCTGGGCACGCGTCCACGGGGCTCATGCCTTTCTACTTGAACTGCTTCCGTCACCCCAGAGTGCCTCTCACTCTTATAGCAGACACCAACGCCTCTATTCTAAATGGGGGAGAGGCTCGGAAAGCCCTTTCCTCCCAGGTCTCGAATGTGAGACCGGTTTCGCTGCGGAAGCAAGTGGGATCCTTGTGGATACCAAGCTGAGCGTTTTCAGCAGGGTCCGCGATGCCGTGGCAGCGGCTCAGGACGGACAAAAGGAGTACTCAGATAAACGTGGAAGAGGAAATTTAAGTGTATTTAAAGTGGGGGACTTAGTGCTATTAGACATGAGGAGCCTACCGCTAGACACTGTCAGCTCTGTCGGCAGCAACAAGCTGAAGCACCGCTTCATCGGACCATTTGCAGTCCTGGCCAGACATGGTGTGTCGTACACCATCGACCTGCCTAAGTCAATGACGACGCACCCGACGTTCTATGTTGGACGTCTTAAGCGGTACTTTGACCCGCAGGGGGTTGCTGACTCGCAGACCCATCTTGGCACAGCTCCTCGAAGCAAGGGCCGGCCACAGACGTCGACAAAGGCGTCGGCGCAGGCACCCAAGCCTCGGTCTGAACGGTAAAGCTGCGGTCAAGACCGTACGCAGGAGGGGCTCCGTACGAACAGACCCCGGAGCCATACGCCGAGTACATTGAGTATACCGGGACGCACCATACGCGTACGACTGGGAGTGAGCCGAAAGCGTCTCCGGACGTGGCAGCAGAGTCTCGATACGTCGGATCATGCGGAAGGCCTCGTCAAGATCGGACGAAAAGGTCCGCCGGTCCACCCGCAGATGCAGGCGCGCGACCTCACGATCCAACAGGTCCAGGCGGCCCGCAAGACGAGCGAGCTCGACCTGATTCCCGGCCTGGGAGGCAGCTTCCCCGCCAGTCCCAAGGCCAAGTGCAATTTCAAGCACGAGGATGCGAAGGCGGGCAACCTCAGGACCCTGTGTCGGACCCGCAGGAGAAGCACCCGGACGAGAGCAGCGTTCGCGAGGCGCCGAGTACTCGTACTCGTACGAGGGCACGTCCGCCCCTGCTTGACCGGAATGGAGAAGTCCACTACCACGTGGAGCGAATCCTCCAGGAGCAACGGTGTCGCGGTAAGCGACAGCGCCTCGTAAAGTGGAGGGGTTATGCCCACTCCGAGAACTCGTGGAAGACGATTAAACGGCTCCTGATTAACTGCCCGAAGGCTGTCGCAATCTGGGAACAGAAGCGGGGGCAACTTCATAAGTAGTCCGAGGCTTCTTGCCCGAACGGGGTACGGTGTTGACGACACTCCGTACGCGCGCTCATCGTGAGCGCTAGAAGCCGCGCGCTTCAGAATGTTCCTTGGCAGCATGCGCTTGCTAACCATGTGGGCAAGCCGAACACGAAGATCACGCTGGTCCAGGATGCGGGACAGCAGGTGATCTTCATGGCGTTCCCGTAACTCCGAGGGTGAGTATTTGAGATACTCCACTCAAGCCCAAAACATGTCTTCACAAGAGCTCCAGTTGGGACCGTTCTCGGGAAGAACCCAGGGGTAGCCTTAAAGAGGGTAGAGACTACTCCGGTTCTCGGGCTTCTTACGCCAAGTCGTGAAGTCCTTTAGGGGGATACGGTGTGGCGCGAGACCGAGCCGCCTCCAAGTTGTCAACAAACAACTGCTCCTTCTGGACAATGGTACGTTCGTAAACGCTCCTAGAGATGTGGTCGCCAACAAGGCCACGAGGAGCGACGAGAAGCTCGAGGAGGAGGTCAGCCCCAGAGCTCTCCTCGGGAGGCCAATACCCTCTTGCGTTGATGGCAGCTCCCTGACTGACGGGTGCCACCACCGAACTCCCACGTGTACGCGGAAGCCCTCCGGCTGATGGTCGAGGTCGTTAGAGATCTCCAGGGGCTCAGGAATACACCCTCTTCCTCCTCCTTCTCGTCCTCTTCATCCGAGGAATCGAAGAGGCCCCGATGGGAGTACCCAGTCTCCTTCTCCTCGCAGAGTGGAAACTTCGAAGCCGTACGCTTCTTAGAGGACTTGGTGCATTCGGCTTTAGCGGCCTTAGCACGCGCAAGACCCTCGGCAAGCGAGAGACGTTTGCGAGGTTTTTCCTCCTCGTCGCCACCAGCTTTGGGAGTGCCCTTATCCTTGACGGCCGGGCTCTCAGAGCGCACCGACGTCCTGGGACTGTGATCACTAGCGAGCGACTGCACGCTCTCGTCCTTGTGCTTGCTGGTCACTGGGCTGTGCCCTCCTGTAAAGCCCACAGGAGCATCGTGCGTGCTCCCGGACTCGGCTTCGTCCTCACCGCCTGAGTCGAACTCACGCTCAGCGAACCGAGGGTTCGGACGGTTCTCTGGGGAGGCCGAGGGTGACGGACTGCGGCGCTTGCTCGTTCGCTTGCCCACTTCCGCGTCACCAGCCGAGCCGATCGCCTCGGAGGCCACCTTAGTAGTCTCCTGGAGTGCCGAGCCTTTGCCGTGAGGCTTAGTGCTCTTGGCTTGCGCCTTTCCGGCAACAGCCTTGGCGCCTGTCCTCGCACCGCTCTTCACAGTACCACGGGGCATGGCAACGGTCGATGTGGAGACCAAGACGAAGAGCACTCAATCTGCTGCTCGAGGCTCTAACTGTGAAGTGAGCCTCCGCCGCGCTTGCGCGGCCAAGTCGATGTTTTTCGACTTTGAAAATGAAAGTTTGTGACGTACACTTCCTCATTCTGATTGGTCGGTAAATCGAACCTAAGTGGGGGAGGATGTAACGAGGTACGTAACCCTAAGTGTACCCCTAGTTACATGAAGTGTGACACGTCACACTTCGGGTTATTTGGTTCAAGGTACCAAAGCCAACCATTGGCTGATGACGTTGCTTTTCTATAGGTGATTTATAGTTTGTATTGAGCTCAATCTAAGCGTACCCATAACTATAGTCAGTTTACAACCTTAAATTGGTCACTTCGCTCCCTTTTGATCAAGAGGGGACCTGTGAACTGCCGTTCACTGAGAGTTTGTATACACTCGGAAGCCAACTTCCTCTAGCGCAAGGTGCTGTGTGACCCCGTCACAGAAAGAGTCGGGGCCGTGCATAAATTGCAAAGTGTTGTGCGTGGGCGTCGAGGAGCTGCTCCGGAGCTGGACCTCCAGCTCAGCGTGGGCAAATCGATTGTGTGGCTCACGAGAGTGCAGGACAAAGATTACGAGCGAAGAAAGTAACACCAATCTCACTCCGCTTTTACTTTGTCGCAACGCAAATCGGATCGATTCGCCTGAACGATTCCTGAAAGTCGTGGATAATGGCGATCTTGCCAGAGTAAACATTGATGCTGAGAAGATAGCCCGGTATACCCACAACGATAAACTGCTTACGTTCCAATAACTCGTGATGTTGATCACTACTGACACCCCTTTGTTCTCTGCAATTTTATGATCCGCGCAAACATACTTCAGCGATAAAACTGGACAGGTAACGCAAATACGATCCGAGAACCTTTTGACACTCCACCTTACCCCTTAGCACTGCAACATGATCGTCGGGTATGTGTACTAGTGACCCCTTCCACCACTGAATGTGGTGCGGATGACAAAATTGCAAAAACACCGTTCGAAACGGTGTGCAGCACCCTCAAACGCATAATAGCACCTTCCGGGGAGGGGCGACGCAGCTATGGCGCCAACTAAGGCGAGCGGGTGCGAGGTCGCGTAGCCGCAGCAAACCCGCGCGGGGAGCCCGCGAAGCAGGGCCGCGCGGTATTTGCGGAGGCGGGCCAAGCGCCGAGCTCACCAGCGAGCCGCGCATGGCACTTCCCAGGTGATAGAATCTATTAATCGCGAGCGAAGCGAGCCCCAGCCAAGCGAAGCGAGCCCCAGCCAAGCGAAGCGCGGCTGGTAACGACCTCTTTACATTAAATAATGCATTTCCACAGGAGAGCCGGGTAATCCCCCCCCGGCTGCTCTTACAAATGCCAAGTGAAAACAAAGCTTAAGTGTTATCCTGCAAAACAAGGTGTTTTAGATGCGTTGTCGGTGGATCTGCGAGACTGTGGTGATGTGCTTTCTCAGATGAGAGATGGGATATGATGAACAGACATTTTTCCAGATTATTAATAGTGATGGTGGATCTGGGCTATTTGAAGTATGTGAAATGGATCAGAGTCAAGACCGACGCTACAGGAGGAATATTAATAGTAAGGGCAATGGTAGACATGAACTGCATCTAAGTCAATCAATCTCACTTTTAAATTTCCATCTGTCGCAAATTATCAGCTCAGAGGAGGCTGTCTATTTATAAAATGCTGGGCGTTTTATTGCGTGTTCCGTCTGACTTGCCTGGAGCATTTGCGGTAAAACACGTAATGACAATCAAACGAACCTCTTCAGCGGATGAGAATTATTAATACATGTAGTTGGAAGTTTCTGTCTGCAATTAGACTTGACGAAAGCAAAGAAACTACTACCAAGTCCAGCACAAGCTCATTGTAACCTTGCAATCTATTGTACTCAAGTCGCCGTTTACATCGCACGTGGAGGTTGAGAAGATTGGGCATCTCCTTGGCATGTCGTTCTTCACGCTGGACACGTTCCAGCAGTACCACCAAGAAGTTGGAGCAGCGATGGCGCCCAAGCTCGATTCGAAACCCGAGTCACCATCGAACACTGAAAAAAAGATAGCCAACGCCAAACATAAGGAGAAGCGTCCGTCTTATCCTAGTCGAGCAGCAAACCTCTCAGCTAAAGCTACCAGCGAACTAGATCCGTTGTCTGCTCTAAATCTTGCGCGTGCTGCAGATCCTTGGCTTGGAAACTTACTATTGACGTCTGCAGCATGTAGCTATCTTGATAGCTCCGAAGGTTCTTCGGCTTCTGCTGTAGCCGCAACTTCACTGAAAGTGGTCGCTGTTGATCATCCTGACGAAGACTGGGGGGAGTTTGTCACTTTTTCTCCACGTAAAGAGAAAATAAGGCAAGAAATAACTGGAAAAAGCACTTCTTCGCCTAGACGTGCGACGCCTCCAGCGCTACTGCTTCCGGATCAAGTGAGCAGACCTGATAGTGACGATGACGGCGAGAGCACTAACAACATTAAACCAATGCTAGGGAATGGCATGCCTCGCATTGGTTGTGATCCTTCCAGTTCAATTGGAGGCGCGAATTTTCCGTCTCTTATGCTCCGTAATAACACCCCCACGAACGCTACATCAACAGCGTTGAGTCGACAGACATTCTCGAGTACGAGGAGCGGGGAGGCCAAGGGGTTCGCTGGCATTCTATTAGACCGGCTGCTGTCGCTTGGAAGTCCATCGTCACGCCCCAACAAGCCCAGTTCTTCTGCAGCAAAGCGAAACTATGATTCGTATGATGTCACGTTTGCTCGCGGTCCTGTGGGGCTGGACCTCGAGACCGATTGGTACGGACGTCAAGCTGTCGTAAAAGGATTTCGAGCTATCAACGCAGCAGGCGACGAAGGGCCAGCTAAACGCTGCGGGATGATTCGAGTTGGCGATGTCCTCACTGCAATCAACGGCGAATCCTGTCTCGAGATGAACTTCCAGGAAACTTTGGAGGCTCTTCGTCGAGCAGGAAAATCTCGCCACACTCTTCACTTCAAATCACTTGAGGCTGCAGGTGACTTAAGCGTTTACGCGAGCGACAAGGACGTCGTACAAGCGCGAGCTTTCATTCACCAACATAAACAACAATTCTATCGACCTCCTCGGGTCAATGAAGGTGAGAACCCTCACGAGTTGGTACGCGGGTGTGTTGAGCGACTACGAGGGGAGTTCGTCACTGCCCTAAATTTCCACCGAGAGGAGACAGGAGAGTTCTTGCTTGCTGCCTCGTGTGGTAGTGACGGTACCGGGCCTTTCGTTTTCCACACACTGCGAGACTCTCATCTGCGAACAATGCGTGAGCTTCCACAAAGCGAGGAATCTGCTGTGTACTTGGGTCGTCTCGAGCCGAGCTTCCTGGGCACTGAGTTCACATTGTTTGATCACCACATCGGCACCAATCACGACAACGAGCTCGCGTTCCTGGTCTACACTGCTAACGTTCTTGGTCGTGTGCCAAATTCGCTGAAGTGCGTCGTGTCCAAGTCTGTGACTGAGCACAATGAGGACGGTCTGGAAGCTCCATACAAGCCATCGTCTCTGAGTCAGCAGCGATCTGGAATGGGTAGCGATGGCGCCGTATTCAACACACACCAGGTACGACTCGGTAGGAGCTCCAGTCTTTCGGATCGATTTAACCGCCAGCAGCAATCGCGCGGTATGTCGATCACTGAACGGCTGAGGAACATTACGCTGGACGAGTTGGACTTGCGCTTCGAGATGGCTACAGATGGGGCTCTTAGCTGGTTGGACGACGACGACGTTGAAGGCCATTCACGCTCCATGCGTGTCAAACAGGCTCGACTCAGAGGTGAGCGTACAGCCTCCATGAAGCAAATCTCGTATGGCGCAGTGGAGCAAGAGGAGCACCAGAAAGACTTGCTTGTCTTCGATACGAAGCAGCCTTCGTGGAATGAGGAACTTGGAGCATGGACGTTGAACTTTCAGGGCCGCGTGAAGGTCGCTTCAAAGAAGAATTTCCTGCTGGTCACGAGTGAAACGAATGAGAACGGCGAAGACGAGGAAATCACAGCTCTACGCTTCGGCAAAGTGTCGAAAACTCGCTTCTCGCTGGACTACGCAGCTCCTCTAGCCCCCATCCAGGCACTCGCTGTCGCCTGTTCGGCTTTTGCTAACAAGAGAGCTGTCACGTAGGTACGTATTATCGCTTGCACAGACAGATTATCTTTCACTCAAAACGCGTCATAATATGTTGAATCTATCATTCAGTTAACGGTCATTCATACTTCTAGTGCTTGAACCTCGTCTCTCCACTTTCTCTCAGCTCACATATGCGATGGTAGCTCCATTCCTGTAAGCAAAAAGTCACGTGGCTCCTCAATAAACTTCCTTACATCACTCGCTGGGATGAAAGCCACATGACCCGCCAGAGCCTGTCGCATCTGCCACGCTGCATGGGTCTCTCTATCGTATTTCGGAGGTTCATCGTCCCCCTGTACAATGGTAGGAACAATTCCCTCAACGATGCCCACGCACTGACCCGTGACTGCTCCTACCACTGCACCGCCACACATTCCTTCCTCCAGCAGCTCTTGACTCCACGCGAATTCTTGTCCACCAGAACTGCGTCCGACAAAATGTCCCGTTACCGTCTTGGGAATCTGATAGCCTTCCTCCTCCTGCTCCTCACCGGCTAATTGTCTGTGGCCAGAGAAGACGACAGTATCTCCACGTTCACAAGGCGTCTGTTGCAGCGCCAGAGTCTGCACTCCAAGCTCCTGTTCTGCCTGTTGCCAGGTCTCAAAAGCAGCGGAATCTGCCAGAGTCAACAACGCTAGATCTCGACTCTCGTGTATGTGCACCTGGGGGGCCAGTGGCAGCTCCAGCAACACCACCGGCCTGCTATTGGAGTCATTTATCGCCAAAAGCTGCAGTGAATGACGCACGTGGTCCTCGTTCACGAACTGCAGCCAGTCCCACGTGGCTGTGAAATACTTGGGGAACAACCAGGGGCATGCAACGTGCTGACACGTGACGACGGTCAGCGAAGGGCTCTTGGAGTCGCATAATATGGCAGCCGAGCCGCTACAGTCGAGACAATTATTAAAAAAAAGGATTTCTGATCGTTAGAAAGAATATTGGGTGTGAGATGAAGAATGCTGATAGCTTTGTGCTTGTGATACCTGCTGAGGTAGTCGAGTGTTGCCATGCCTTCATGAGGCAGGCAGAAGCGCGTCGTCATCGATAACACGGCCCGTCGACCATGGGACGCCATAATTCGGCCACAAATAAATTGAGTAATTTTAATGAAGTGTTTATTATAACCCACTATTATAACATTTTGCTCAATTAATAGATTTTCTACAAATTTGTATTACCTAATTAAGCAAAGACCAGCTGTAACTATTAGAGAACTTTAGTTTCTGGAATAACGCAAGGCTTGGAATAGCGATTATCTGAATAAAATCTGAATAAATGACGGATAGATTACCGATCGATATTCCTTTAATTTGTTCCAGTGGAATAACGCGACCCTTCGCTATTCCACTGGAATATATTTCTGGACGAAGAAAATTCTTATTCCAAAGCCTGAGTTATTCCAGAAACTAAAGCTCTCTATTATTAAAGGGCTGGAACGTCTCAACCAGCTAAGAAACACAGAAAGTGACACCAGACAGGATAGCTCCAAACGACTGGTTTCAAAATTCAGCTCTGCGTTGAATTTTGATTCGTCCTCCGTTGCTCCCTATAACACTGACAGTAGTTCTAAAACGGAAAAATGACAAAATGTGAGTGGGTATATGAAAGTTGTGACAGAAAGTTAAAGGTGTGCCAAAACGTGAGCAAAGTGAGGTCAGTATCGCCGGTAGGTGTACCGGGTGAAACCCGCGTCAGTAAGTGAAGAATTTAGGGATCACAATGTGTGTCCAGTCAATTGAATGGCTGAAACAAGGTGGGCCGGGCCCAAACCCCAAAACCCGTTGTATGCTAATGCTCGCCATTCGTATGAAGACCCAAATCGCACACTTTTAAGTCCCAAAACCACTTGTTACGACTGAGGGACGCAAAATGACGGAGGACATCGACGACATCGCTGATGGATTGGACAGCGGCGATAAGGAAAACACTATTCAAGTCGGAGTGACTTTCGATACTGCTTCACATGCTCTTCATGCTGTTCAAAACTACGCTTTATCTCATGGGAGGTCTGAACGAGTAACGAACCGGAGTGGAAACCATCGTTTTATCGGCTGCTCATAGGAGAACTGCCCGTTTTCCGTGCGTGTTTATCGGGCCCAACGCAGGGGCCATTGTGGTGTAGGGATTTCCGGATTCTGCCATACATCAACCTACTTTAGACCAAGAATCGACTCGGTCTCAAAAATTCAGATCTTAGGAAAAAAGGATCACGGTAAGTACTAAGCGATCTGTCCGGATGATGGTATCCGGATGGCTGCTGAGTTCAACGGTCGCCTGAACCCAGCGGAAGGGTCGGTAAAGATCCGAAACGACTACATTTCACTAGATATTTGTATGAGAAGAATTGGATTAAATAGGGGGAGCCGAAAAGGCTCCCAGAAGATAACATAGCAGAATTTTCCTAGTCTAAGACACGTGTACACTGTTCCGGTAAGTCCCTGCATAGGGCTGGATTATGCCTGCCGTCGATACTCGAGAGGCATAGCTTGTAGGGTATTGACTGGTAGCGCCAAGAGATTAAGTCGCTGCGGGTAGGCCAAAAGACTCGCTACGCGCGAAAGAAAACCCCGCGAACTTAGCGGGCCGGTAAGTCGGATAGCCCGGGTGCCATGACACTTCTAGCTGAGCAGCCTCTGCGCTCGGTGACCTGTAAAAGCGCTCGCGCGCCGTCGTCCATCCTTTGGTGGAGGGCACAGGGTTTGTGAGCGAGCTCTGCCGAGCAAACTCGGCGGAGCCTCGGAAGTGCTCGGACTTGGTTAGTCGAAACTCAGTGGAAGCGAGCCACTCGTCTGTCCCGGCTGGGCAGCACCGCGAGGGGACCACCCTCTGCGCAGGCCATACAAGCGCCGACCTGACTCGGCGATTTGTTGTGGTTTGTGTAAGGAATCTATATCTGACGGTATTTGTGTGTTCTACAACTGGTGCTGCGACCCGGGAACAGGGGTGTGTGCTTGCTTTTGTAGGTACCAGCTAACCAAGGTAAGAAGAAGAGAAGAGCGAAGATGGTCAAGGGGTCAGCAACGCCGAGCGAGGGAAGCCCAGCGACGACTGGAGGATCAACGACTCATCGCCATGACAATGGAGGTTGGGAAGAACCGTCCAGTTCGACGATGATGGCCAAGACCAGGAGAGCGAGAACGGAGATGCAAGTGAAGGAGAGTATGAAGAGAGGAACGAAACCGCTGAGCTCGGTGAAACGAAGACTACCGTCGGGTGAGGTGGAAGAGTTGACGCTGCAGATGGGACGCATGGGAGCCCCACCTCCTGTCGAGCGCAACTTATCCGCCGAGCTCGACGAAGGTGCGGACGATGAAGAAGATCAACATGAACATGGCGTTGCTCAAGGGGACCGTCCGCCCCTTATTTCGAAAGCGACGAGGAACGTCGATACGCCGAGCGCCAATAACGTGTTGGCTCGACTTGACGAAGCGATGAGGACGAGATCGGAGTGCATGATGATGTTTGCGCCTGTGGCGATGGCGCAGGCGAAGTGGCCGATGTTGGGGACCGAGCTAACGCAACCGGTGCGTGCAGCCAACATCAATCAGTTGGTGGAAGAAACTGTGTTGCTGCTAAAGGCGATGGGCTATTGGTGCAATAGCCGACCAAACAGCCTCATCCTGTCCGACTGGAGTCTGACCCGTGGCGGAGCTGAGCTCTGGCAATGGAAGAAGAAGTTGAGAGGGGCGTTTGGATTGGAGAATGCCCCTGGTGGAACGAAGCCGGTTTACAGCCGAGTAGCCGAGTTCACGGCACTTGGCGAAGACCCAAGCAAAATTCCTTTGCCGAAGACTCCGGAAACGAAGCGACACGAAGCGTTCCGAGCTACGCAAGGCACTCTATTCTTCGAAGCCTCCCACATGCTGACTCCAGCGAAGATCACTCTGACTCAGCGGGCGCCGAGTCGCGGACAGCGGACTACAGGTCGCTACTGTGAACTGTATGACGCTGCAGACGTAGCTGAAGCCCACAAGGAGGATGAAGAGGATAATGGCCCGTTCGATTTGACAGGAAACCGCGAAGAGACTGTGAAGGACTACGTTCGACACCTGAGCTTCGACGCGGCAGAAGAAGACTCGACTTAGTACCTGGAAATTCAGACCCCCGCTTCACGCGACAAGATGGCCGAGCTCGAAGGCAAGCACTACTGTTCTGACGCATCACTTCAGTGGATCAAATGTTTAATCTACGAGATGAAGCGCACAAGGATGCCTCAAAGCGCCTGGTGCGAGCCATTCTCGCTATGCTTGGGACGCGCGGCGAGGACTTGGTATCGGCAACTGCCGAAGAAGCCTCAGCGACGCTGGAAACTACTCAGAGAATCATTCCTGGACTACTGTCGCTTACAGTGCGACCTGTCCGCGGATCCTTGGTGAAAAGCGCAAGAAGTAGCGCGATCGACTTGTGGCTGCAAAAGGCCGAGACGATAAGCGAAAAGTGCTAAGCCGACGTGTCGAGCCTCACCGAGATGAACGTCGAGATGGACGTCGAGATGAGAAGCGTAGTCGCAAAACAGCCAACCGCGACCGCCTAGCCACCTTCGCTGACGCAGACTCTAACGGGGAAGAACTACTCGATCAGAACCCGCCGAGTCCATACAACTCCGAAGACGAATGGGATGATGAGGGTCAGTCCCGAGGTAACGACTCAGCGGAAGACGACGACTACATAGATGCCGGCGTTGCCAATGATAAGGGAAATACACCCGACCGCCGAGAGAACTCGGCGGGAGACCAGAATGGCTCAAATCGAAGTTGGGGGGAACTCGGCGAATCGACCTCCGCGACCGTACAACCAACGAGAACAGTCGAGCCGTGGAGATGGGTCACGCGACAACTCCCAGCGTAGACCTTGTGCAGCTTGTGGAAGAACGGGGCACTCGGCCCGCTACTGTCGGCGGCGCTGCAAATTTTGCAGACAAGTCCATGAAGTCGGCCAAAGCGAGCTGTTTCGTCAATACGAGAAGCTGGTTGCGTTTGTGAAGAACTCTGTAGACAAGTCTCAAGTGCCAGAAGATCTTCAAGACCTTTACACGCCGAGTGATTTAAATTCGGCGGCCCGCCAACACTGAATGGGTTGAAAAATGCCGGGCTGCCACAGTCTGCTGAACCTGCAGCTGAGGCGAACTTCTTGTTCACCTTCGTAGGCGAAGCAGGACGGTCCGAGGGACGAAGCGGGGATGGAAATTGGATGTATGAAATCGACGGAATTGAACGTGAGCTCGGTGAGTTAGACGATTACTACCGAGCAATTGCAAGTGTAACTCGGCAGTCAGACCAGGCTGTCCACCGTATCAGAAGCATGAAGATGCTTCCGTGGAAACGGCTGGGATGGTGGTCAGCACAGACGTTTGGTCGCCGAGTTAGAATGAGAGCTCTCGTGTTGGGGGCAGTGAACGACCGAAGGACCAAGATCCTGTTGGACACCGGAGCAAATGTCTCGGCGATTAGTGAGTACTTTGCGAAGAAACTGCGTCTCAAAAGAGTGACCAGCCGAGATAAGCGGATCGGCAGACAAGGAATAAGTAAATACAGAATGGTGCCAACGTCACGAGCAGTCGTGAAGGTGACACTCGGCTGGGAAGTGGCATACGAATTGGAAGTGTGGATAATGCCTCACCCTGCCGGAGTCGATTTGATTCTCGGCACTGACTTCATGATCCCAGCTTGGATCCGTCTGAATCTGTACGGCTTGTCCGTCAAGCTACCCGATGGGATGGTGATTCCACTCATCCGATAAAGTAATGCGCCGACGAAGACCGAGTTCGGTCATGTGGGCCACCAGACGGGTTGACAATCGAAAGTCGAATGGCCGCTGAGTTCAGATTGCCCAGGCGGCAACCCAGCGAGTCGACTCATGACTTGTGACGAAGGGTTGGATCCCCACGGTTGTTTTTAATCGCCGAGAAAGACCAACCCATGTACCGATTACAAATGTACCATCCAAGTCAGTCTGGTGTCCACCTCACTTTTATGTGATGAAATGGCATCCACATGGAGTACTGGCCAATGAGGGATATGTTCGCGTGAACTCGGCAAAGTACCGTGACTGGCAGATATTGGCATTTGAGTCGGCGATGGATAAAGATTTGCTGCAGAAGGAACAACGACTGTACGAGGACTGGTTGTCACACCAGCCGCCAGCTGTGGAAAGACGAAAATACCCTATTCCGACGGCGGTGGAGAAACGACCTCCTCCAGAAGAGAACGGGCCAGAATAACATGCGCCGAACGCTGGAGGAGGATCGAAGCTGATACAGGAGCCGACAAAGACCGGAGGCGCCGCAATGACGCGGACGTCATGTCAACTTCGGGGGTGACAAGGGGTGACCCGACTCTAAACTCAGCATTCCGGCGAGGAGACGTCCGAGCGGATCGTACGCCGGCGCTATACGATGGCCAAGATGTCTTCTACCATCTGTACAAGTTTGACGACGATGGCGTCATTTCTGACACCAACACGAACTCAGCGGTTGAAGGAACAAGCGCCGTAAGGACGAATGAAGAAGCGTCGACGACTGAAGACTCCGCTATAACGGCAAGGGACCCTGAAGTTTGCTCGGAACAGGTCCTACGGGACGAACAACCTGTGATTGAAGATCGAGCCAGGTTTGGTGTCATCCGATCAGGTTTTGTGGGCGAGGCGAGCTCAGCTATGAGCACCCTGAACACTAGAAGTGCTGATATTAACCACTTGGTGACGGCGAGCTCGGCACTGGAAGATCCAGACATAGGAAACGAATCGGAAGTTGTACCAGCGTACCACAAGACCGCCCACTACGCGAGTGAAGAGTATGGGCGCGTGGAAGTCTGTCCTGCCGTCGCAGTAGGCTCAGCGGTACAGCGTCCTAGCGCGACGACGGCAAATTCCAATCCGGAGGTATTACTTTCAAGAGATGTTGAGGCTAACAGTGAAGGAATGAGCTGGACGATGAAGTTCAGTAATCACGGTGACGAAGGTGATGCACGAGCTAAGTGTGAAGTCGATGGGTCAAGTTTTGCAGACGTGGTGAACTCAGCGACGAGTATGCCAGAGGCCTGCATTATCCAGTCGGCGACGGTGGACTCGGCGTTAGCGTGGTCACAGCGCGTTTGCACGTACGAAAGTTAGTTCTGCCGTCGCAGCCAACTCGGCGGATCAGCACTCCGACGCGACAAAGGACTACAATAGCTGTGAGGTATTACTACTGGAAGGAATAAAGCCTAACGACGATCCAGCTACGGCGGACTCAGCCTTGGAGACTATGGATGCTGATACCGGCTCGGATGTGGTTAGACGACACGA
>NW_003303499.1:75335-76339 GCF_000142945.1 Phytophthora infestans T30-4 | reverse complement strand
AAAATGGTTTGTACCCTTCTCCGCTGCATTAGGATACTAGGGTCGATCGTCCAGCCCTTCGCTGCTTAGCGAGCGGTGTTCTACCACCTAAGGGAACGAATTTTGGTCCTGGGGGTGACTTGACGTCACCAAACGCGTCATTCCCCCGAGTTACAAAAGCGGGTAGCGGACGCTCCAATGCTTCGACATTTCGACTCGGTGAAGGAAGTCCACATAATGTTGTACGCTAATGTCTGGGCCCTGAGCAGTACTATGATGCAGCCGCACGCCGTCAAGCTGTACCCAGTTTGATTCTGCGGACGCGTGCTCAAGGAGAATGAACTCGGCTATCATCCCGCTGAGAAAGACGTGGTCGCACTGTTACAATTACTCAAAGTGTGCTACACTCTCTTGGCAGGGAAGACGATTCACGTCTACACCCGCTTCTCAACGCTGGAATGGGTGTTAAAGTCGAAGTCATTATACGGCCGCGCAGTCAGTTTCGCAGTGATGCGGTCGCCCTACGATTTGAAGGTGAAGCGAGTTCGCGAACGAGATGTAGATTTCGCCCAGTTGCTCCTGGCGTCGATAGCACCGTTCATCGGACTCGACGAGGCTCTGAACCACCTCGCGCCTCCCTCCAAGAGCTCAGCGACAGTTAAAATGGACCCGGAACTGCTGTACGCCCGAATACCAGCTGACGTCGCGGGATCTGTACTTTCATTTGATGGCTCAGCGAAGACAGCCAAGTATGGCGGGTATGGAAGCTGCTCGTGGATCCTGTGGAGCCTCCCGAATTTGGACGTTGAGATCGCTGCGGGTGCGTACCTGTCGTCCACCACGGTCAACATTGCCGAGTATACCGGCATGAACAATGGCGTCTTGGTGGCGATTGGCCGAGGGATAACAGACTTAATTATCGTGGGTGACTCCCGGCTTGCAATCCAGTAATCCATGGGGGTGATAGCATGCAAGAAAGCTACATTGCAAGTGGAGTTAGCACGACACAAGGATCTCACTAAGCG
>NW_003303499.1:64082-65492 GCF_000142945.1 Phytophthora infestans T30-4 | reverse complement strand
CAGCAATGTTGGTGTTCTATGGGATCGGTTTTTCGCGGATCTTTCCCAAGACTTCGCACGCAAACATCAGGCTTTGATGGACCCCTTTAAGTCGGCGTTGGTCGAATTTGGAACGCTGATGAGCATTCAAGAGCTACTTCAAGCGAGTGGGTATGCGGTAGCTGACTTCGACGAGCTTCCTCAGTTGAGGTCGTTCCCAACATTGATTCGTGAAGCGCTTCGCCAAAACGGATTACTACGACGTGAGCTCACTGGATACGATGCGTCAGCTTTGGAGGCAATTGTAAGCACAGAAGATCAGCTAAACGAAAGTCAGCGGGTGGTTTACGACCAGATTATTGAAGCGGTTGAATGCCCGGAGGAAGGCAAGAAGTTATTTTTTGTCGATGGACCCGGTGGTACTGGAAATCTACACTGCTTCGAAACATACTGGCCAAAGTCAGACTCTCGGGGAAAATCGCCATCGCTGTGGCGTCTAGCGGTATTGCCTCGCTCTTGCTCATGGGTGGTAGGACAGCTCATTCTACATTCAAGATCCCTTTGAAATTTAACGAGAGCTCGACGTGCGGTATCAGGAAGAACTCCCATATTCAGGAGTTGATCAAGCATGCAAGTTTAATTATTTGGGACGAAGCACCTATGGCCCATCGCCACGCATTCGAGGCAGTAGACAGAACACTGCGGGACATACTTGACAACGATACCGAGCCTTTTGGGGGGAAAGTGTTTGTACTTTCGGGAGATTTCCGCCAGATTCTCCCGGTCGTTAAGAATGGAACACCCGTCGAGACAATTGACGCTTGCCTCAAGTCGTCTACACTGTGGCCCCAATTCCAGACGTTCCGTCTCACGGAAAACATGCGAGTGCGCACTGCTGATACTGCAGACACTGCTGAGGAAATGGCTGCGTTCTCCGAGTTTCTGCTGCAAGTCGGGGAGGGAAGACATGATGTAACTCCTTCCCTAGGAAGCGATTACATGAAGATCCCGCGCGATATGCTAATTGAGAATCCACCTGTGCCTGAGGATGAGGATCAGGAAATTCGTCCTGGTGTTATTCCAAGAGGCATGGATCGGATCATCGACGTGATGTATGGCGAGATTAACAACCCCGAAGTTGCTACCGATGAGTATTTCGCTAACCGTACGATCCTCACGACCACGAACGCAATCGTGCACCGCATCAATGAAGCGGTGACCGATCGATTAACTGGACAGGCGCGGGAATACATGTCTTCCGATTCTGTACAAGACGACGGTGATGGCAAATTTCTTCGAGCAGGAGGTACTCCACTTCGATGAATATCAGTGGAATGCCGCCCCCACAAGCTGATCCTCACGTAGGAATGCTATCATGATGATGCGAAACCTGAATTCCAGGATTCTAGGGCTGGTGCAACGGAAAGACGG